>NW_020954222.1:0-68616 GCF_900497805.2 Vombatus ursinus
CCCCCTCCCATATTCCTCACCACCACAAGTCCCACTTTCATGCCTACACCCTTTCTCCCTCTCCCTGCCCCTCCTCCCCCCAACCCCAGCAGAGATAGGGAGGGGAGGAGAGGGGCCAGGAGGGGTGTTGGCATGAGAGGGGGAGGGGGAGGAGGCTGGATGTGGGGGAGGCAGGAGGGGGAGGGGTGAAAGGGTGGAGGAGGGGGGGAGCCAGCACCCTCCCCTCCCCCACCCCTTTACCCCCCCCATTCTCCCCCCTCCCTCACCTCTTTGCCCCTCCACCAACCCTCCCCCTCCTCTATCCCTCTGCCACCCCTCTCCCCTCCCCCACCACCCTTTGCCCCTTCCTCCTCCTCCACTCCACCTCCCCTTCCCTTACCACCCTCCCATACCCCCATTTTTCACCCCCCATCCTCCCCCTATCACACCTCCACTCTGCCTCCCTCTCCCTGCCCCTCCTCCTCCTCCCCCAGCAGGGAGAGGGAGGACAGGGGAGGGGGGAGGAGGGGTGGTGGCATGGGAGGGGGAGGGATTAGGGTGGGGTAGGGGGAAAAGTTTGGGGGAGGAGGAAGGGAATGGGGTGGGGGGCAGGGGGGAGAGGTGAAGGAGAGGTGGGGGAAGGGGGAGAGTGGGGGAGAGTCTACGGGGAGGGGGAGGGGCAGGGAGGGGAGTGGCTAAGGGGTGGGGGAGGGGTGAAGGGGGTTTGGGGGAGAAGGGAGGAGTGAGGGAGGGAAAGGAGGGGTGGGAGAAGAGTTGGGGAGGAGAAGACTTGGGGAGGAAGGTTGGGGCAGGAGGGGAAGGGGGATGAAGTCTGGGAGAGGAGAGGTGTGTGAAGGGGGAGGGGGGGTGGGGGAGACTGTGTGGGTGAGGGGAAGGAGGAGTGGTGAGATGGAGTGGGGGAGGGGGAGGGGGAGTGGGAGGAAGGTTGGGGAAGGTGTGATTACAACTTAAGTGACTGAGCCCTATTTTATCCATTGTGCTACCTAGCTGTGTCAAGATATGGATCTTGAGGGAAGTGTTGTGGCATAATAAAGAGATTCTGTGATTTCCCTCTGACCTAGGGGGCCAGTATCTGTCCATTCAATTCAGTTCTTTTTAAAAACATAAATGTTATTTTGATTTCCTTTGATAAGTGCAAATGCATCTATGTTGATTGTAAATGATTATTCGTTTCTATCTATTTTCCTTATTTACTGATGGTTGACCTGCCCCTGAAGTTGTGTAATGCCCATTTTGTTGCTGTTTTCCTGATCTTTCTATGTCCATAGCATGTATTTGTTGCAGTATATTACTTCCCGAAATTGTGGGACCAATTCAGTATTTCACCAGCAATGTAGGCATATAATAGAGAAGAGACCTCAGTTTGAGGCACAGAAAGCTATGAACTTAGGATGTCTTTTTAGCTTATCAATGTCCTTCCTAAAAAGTGGCACCCTGACCTAGCTATGCCACTTTCTACCTATTTTATCCCCAGTGCTTGTGTGAGAGATGATTTCTCAGAAGTGAAGCCTCCTCAAAGGATTAATAGTTCTTGTTAATAGTTCTCACAAAGAGCAGCAATTAGGAGATCACTCCTCATTTGGAGAGAGATAAGGTCAGAAGCCAGATAGCAAGAGAGTGGGAGGAGAGAAATTGGAGGCACCTGTTGTAGATGGCCTTCTAATTGTATTGTTGAAACACTCCCTTCTGACCTTGTCAAAACCCCCTCAGACCCTGTTTTTAAGATATGCCCTACCCCCAGCCTAAACTGCAAGGCTTGCCTCGGGGCACATTTGTGTAACTGACTTTGTTCTCTGTTGCTGGGGCAGATTTCCGTGAATAGATTGTGCTCCCTGAAGCCCAGCCAATGGGAGAAGGAGAAGGGGTTAGGGAGGAGGAGCTCTCGTTAGGGTATAAATTAAGCCTTGCTTTCTGTAACTAACTGGCACTGGTACTCCCTAGCCGGTGCCATTAGGGCGACCAGAGGTGGGACCCTTTCTCATGAGAAATCAATAAACTCCTTTCGGCTTTCAAGGTGTCTAAGTCTTTGTTTTGATTTTGAGTAGTGGTCTCTGTCCCACACACTTGGAACACATTAAGTCTTAATAAAGGCTTTTTCATGTGTTCATTCATTCATTCATTCACTCATTCATTCATTCATTCATGTACCATTCCATATCCATAGCCTCCCCCACCTCCCTAAGGTAAAGAACTTATTGAATTCTTCCCCATCCAATAAGAATCTGGGAAGAATACTTCCTCTTTGGCTCTGCTTCTATTGGACGTGAGTTTCTTGGGTGGGTTATTTCTTCAGTGAGACAATATCATTCATTTTACATAGACCCTTAGTCTCCTTTGGGTGATGCTTCATCTTAGTCTGTGATTTTTCTCGTCTTGGTCTTTCCATGAAGAATCCACCCTAAATTGCTTGAGGCCTCTCACTACTCCTTCTGGAGAAGAGGAGTCCCAATTTCAGGGAGGCTCCACCCCACTGGGAGGTTTGAATGTTGAGCCAGAGCATGACTCTTAGCTAACTGCTTTAGCGAGAGCACCAGGACTTTGGACACTCACACTTTCACGGTGGGTTTCCAGGAAACTTTGTCAGTAGTTAGAACGACTGCTAGAGCCGGACGAACTTTTAGGACATTTTGCTGGGAGTTAGGGCTCGTTCAGGGACTGGATGGACTTTTGTGGAAGCTTTGCCAGAAATCAAAGCTCCTAGACTAATGGAGCTTTAGGAAACTTTGTCGAGCGAAAGAGTGCAGTTCCTCGACGAACCAGAAGGACATGAACCTTCAAGACATCCAGGACTAGACGGGATTGGATAACACCTAGCGGGGATGCGTGCTCAGTTTAGCTGGGAAAGGACCTGGCCCTAAATAGCTGCAATGAGGAGCAGGTAAGGTCTAAAGTGGAGCCCTGGGGACAGGGGCCGGGAATGGCGTAATCTTAGCCCTAGGGCCAGGGAACAGCTGGGAAGCTCAGACCTTGCTTTGCTCTGGCTGAGCTGGGGTGTGAGGGTGATAATCATTTAAGATCAATTGAGTCCCAATAAGGGCCAAAAAACTGAATTGATCTTTTCTCTCTGAGTGAACTGAGAATGCCCCTTCCTGTGTCAAGAGCTAAAGCTGACCAAGAGCATTCCTATGTTTATGACCACTAAGGCACCTTTAACCCAGACACTACCTTGATGGTGGTAAAGGAAACTCAGATATCCTGGATCTGACATTTGCTTATCTTATTTAAATGTCCTTTCTCATGCTCTGGTTAAACATATGGAGACCATAAAACTGAGTAACACAGACATCCTGAGTCAGGGTTTACATGTCCTCCTAAAATTGCTTGCTTCAGACAGAGTTAAAGTTCTGCCTCCATGTAACATGTTACATGCTGCTAACTTAAGGGAATAAAACAATATGAATTTACTTATCACCTAGCTTGTTGTCTCTTTAACCAACTTTCAGGTCGACAAGGGAAACCCTAAATAAGCACAACGTCTGGCTCCTAGCAATGCTTATAGGTTGAATGAAGGGGACATGCTTCTCTCAGTTCTATCTGCTCTGCCCTTGATGTTTAGGAACAAATTTCTGAGTTGTGTGTGTGTCTGGGGTGGGGGTTGGGGGCAGGGTTCGGGATGGTGGAGGGCGCAATGAGTGTGAGTGTGCCATGAAGGCTTCGTGGAAGAGGATGTCCCTTAGCTTTTGAAGAATGGGTAGGATTTCTGTAGGCATGAAGGAGGAGGGTTTTCCAATCATAGGGCATTTTTAAGGAGAAGGCAGGGAATTGTTGGGGCCTCCTTGAGAGTAAGGATTGTCTTTTGCCTTTCTTTTGTCCCTAGAACTTAGCATAGTGCTTGGCACAAAGATGGTGCTTAATATGTGTTTGTTGACTGAATTCAGTTCGTGAAGGGATATTATAGTAAGGTTGTACATTGGAAGCACATGGGAATGGTCTGTCATTACTTAGCTGTGGAGTACCAAGAATGACTTTTGAGAAGAGAAATAATGGGATTCGGCGTGTGCTTGGAAGGGGTTGCAGAGACTTCTATCCATTCTAAAGTAAAACTCCTTTACCATATTCCTGAAAAGAGATCATTCAGCTTCTTCTTAAAGATCTCTATTGGCAGAGAACTCACTGCTGTCTCCTAAATTAGCCCATTCCATTTTTGAATAAATCTAATTGTACACCAGATTCAGTTTTCTGTAGCTTCGACCCATTTGCCTTAGTTTTGACTTTGTGTGGCTAAGTAGAGCAAATGAATCTGCTATGTGACAGCCCTTAAGATAGTTGATTATAATGATCATAGAGTCTGTGAATTTTCTCTAGACAAATATCTCCAGTTCCTTTATTAATCCTCATATGGCATTGATTTGAACCCCATTACCTTTTTGACTGATAAGCTAATACATGCACATCCAGAAAGGCAACGCATTCTTAACATGTGTCAGGCAGTCTGATTTGACCAATGTTTAGCTCATAGTAGTCAACTGATAAATCCTTGTTGATTAACTATAGTCGGTCTATTGCTTTCCTTGTTCTGGAACCTAATGTAGCTCTCCCAAACCTCCAGGTTTTCTCCCTTCCTGTCATCAGGAGTTAAGTCAACAAGCATTTATTAAGCACTTCCTGTGTGCTAGGTGCTGTGCTAAGTACTTAAATTATAGGAATATTCTTCTGAAATAGTGTTTCCCCAGAGCTTCTGCTTGTGGTAATGGAGATCTGACTTGCTCTGATATGTGGGTAGTATTCTCAAACATCAGGTTTTGCCTTGCTGCCTTCTGATCCAATTTTACTAGTAATGTTAAAACGTGGGTGGTTCTCTTTATTGCCTTCTCTTCTTCTGAAAAGTGAAATTCTCAATGCATGTCAAGAATTTCAGATGTTTGGTTTGACAAACATCAAGGGTGGCAACCCAAATTTTGCATAATGCACAGTAGTTGCAATGACCCTTTTTGATCATTAATGTCAGGAAGATGTGTGCTTACTACAAGTGTTCAACATTGTCCTGGAGGAGATCCAATTGCAGACAGATTTCACATCAAAGGAGGATTTCCTAGAGATGATGAGATCCAGATGCTCTTATTTGCTGATGATGTTGTGCTGGTTGCATTAAGCTTCTGAACATTGCAGACGTTCATTCTGATTGAGATCCATCATAACCCCCCCAAAAAAAAAAAGAAACTTGGCCTAATCATGAACACAGGAAAAATCAAATGGATGAAGAATGCTTATTGCCCAGAATATGATAATTGGACAAACTGTAGAACTGTTTATCAGTTTACAGCTCTTGAACAAAAATGGGGAACAGACACTGAGTTGCCTAGAAATGAATAGTATAAGAGTGGACTAGAATGTCTTTGAACAATTTCAAAGTTCTTTGAATGATCCAAAATTCTCCCTGAAACCAAGGCTTATCTTTTTAATATTTACCAATCTTCTCCCAGAGTTTTTATTGGCTATGGGTCATGGTATACTAGTCTCTGAAGAATTGAAAATTATTATCATTACTGTATAAGGACAATGGAGAGATCTGTGGTACATATGAGTAGGCTACATCACACCAGAAACAGGAAATTATAGGCCTTAAGATGGACCTTTTGTTCTTGACCTTAGCCACCCAAAAAAGGCAAATCTGGAAATATTCCTTAATATTTTAGAGAAACTGAAAAGGAGGTTTGTAATATGCTTCCAGAGTTCTTTCTCTGTATCATGTTCTTCTTTACTTTCAGTTTTATTAATCTCTCCTTTGATTTTCAGGATTTCCACTTTGGTGTTTAATTGGAGATTTTTAAATTTTCCAGGATTTTTTTCTGGTTTTTTTTTTAGTTGCATATCCAATTCATTGATCTGTTCTTTCTCTATTTTATTGATGTAAGCATTTAGAGATATACATTTACCCCTGAGTACTGCTTTCGCTGCATCCTATAAATTTTGGCATGTTGTGTCACTGCTACCATTTTCTTTAATGAAACGATTGATTGTTTCTATGATTTGTTCTTTGACCCACTTATTTTTTAGGATTAGATTATTTAGTTTCCAATTAATTTTTAATCTCTCTTTCCATTCCCTATTATTGAATGTAATTTTTATTGCATTATGATCTGAGAAGGATACATTTACTAGAATGTGTTCTTCCAACCTCTGCCACTGGTCTTTTTTTTTGTCATATTCTCATCTCAGTCCTCTCTGTCTTCTGTTGCCCTACAAGTAATCTGGCAGCAGTGTGTAAGATAGATTGGGGGTAGGGAGATTTGTTAAGAAGCTGTTATAATAATCCAAGTAAGAGGGCCTTAACTGTCAGAATGAAAAGGAAAGGACAGACATAGGAAATATTTTAGAGTTCAAATTAACAGGGTATGGTGGTTTGTTGGTTGGATGTAGGGAGCAAGGAAAGGAGTGGAAATTCACATTTATATAGGGACCCAAAATTTTAGTGCAGTTTTAAGCTTTTGTCAGTTTAAAACTGTACTAAGACTTTTGGGACATCCTATATATTGTATATGGTATGCAAAACCACATGATCTTTCTCTCTTAGGTGACTGAGAGTGGGGAAGTCAGGAGGAAGAGCCAGATTTTAGAGTAAGATGATGTTAGGTTTTAGGTGCATTGATTTTTGAAATGCTTCTGGGATATGCCACATGTGAGAAATGCCAAATTTAGGTACTCATTATCTCTCACCTGGTAACTATGTCCTGAGAATTCTGTAGATGGAATTAATCCTTCAGATAGAAGGGAGTTCCTTCTGTTGTAGTCTGAGAGGTTGAGACCCCTCAAGGACCAGAGTATAGGATATGGGGACATCTGGAATGAATTCACAGACTAAAGCATTCTTTGAGTCAAGGTGGCAAAGATTTATTGTTACCCTATACAGTGGGCAGGGGTCCTTAAGGAATTCTGCCATGGTGGGCAGAGCTCCTTAGGGAACTTACAACCTAACAAGAATGATGCTAAAATATAGGAAAAGCAGTGAATTTTGGATAAAGGGGAGTTTGTAGTAAGGGCATTTCCTTTTCCTCTTTTATCAAATCATTATTATTGTGGGAACATCTTAGAGGCTAAATTGTAGATGGAGAAATAAATTACCCCTCTAATCAGAATGACTTGATTCACCTGAGTTGATGTGATGCTTTTTATTTCATTTTTTTGTTCCTGTAAACACTGGTTGATCTGGCAAGTCCATTTTTTTTCTTTCTTTCTTTTTTTTTTTTTGCTGCTTAGTGAAGTCTTGGTGGAGGACTCAACAGCCTGTTTCTATAAAGCTTTGGGCCAACTTCAAGAAATCTGGGACTCGATCGGGATTCCAGAGGATCACAGGCTTCAACGTGTCCAAGTGAGTGGAGCTGTGATCTCCTTTTTGGCCTCAGGGCTTTGTCTTCACATATGGTGACAGTGGATGTACACTGCCAATCTGATTTTTGTGAAGGTGTTAGCATCGACATCATAGGCTTTGTCTGTTGTAAAGATCCTCTATTCTTGAAATACTATGAAGTTTTTTTTTCTTTCTTTTTTTTTTCCAAACCCCTAACCATTCTTTAGTATTCTATGGACTGATTCTCTTTTGCTATAGTGCCTCCTGGACATGATGATTGCAGAGGAAAAAAGCCTGAAGGAAAGGCTCCTGAAAAGAATTGATTCTTATCAAAAAGAGCAGGACACTCTGATCAAAGAGTTAAAACTGGAACCATTTCTGGTAAGTCTTTTTTTGGGGGGCAAGGTAGTGGGGGTTAAGTGACTTGCCCAGGGTCACACAGCTAGTAAGTGTCAAGTGTCTAAGGCCAGATTTGAAATCAGGTCCTCCTGACTCCAGGGCTGGTGCTCTATCCACTGTACTACCTAGCTACCTCATAAGTCTTATACTAAATACAGCCTCTAAGGATTTAGTTATCAAAGATTGATGCTAAGGATCAAGACCAAGCCATCCCTAAATCTAAAACTGTAGCTCTGCCTGACTTTCTGAACTTCAGATCCACTTTTCCATCTGCTTGCTTGACATAGCCATTTTAGATATCCAGCCGTTACCTCAAATTCAGTATGTGCAAAACTGACCTCTTCCCTCCTAACCTTATTCCTCTTCATATCTTTTAACAGTACCACCATCCTCTCTCTCTTACTCAATTTCAAAACCTTGGCTGCCTTTGTTTATTCTCTTGCTCTTCACATCTAATCATGTGACAAAGCAGTCTTCGATCTCTTCCATCCTTTTCCTTTCCTTCCTATCTCCATCATGCCGATTCAGGGTCTGGACTTATTGCAATTCTCTCAGTTTCCAACATTCCAACAGTGGATAGAGCACCGGTCCTGGAGTCAGGAGGCCCCGAGTTCAAATGCGGCCTGTGGCTACTGCTCCTGAGGTCCCTTTGCCTTCTCATGCTAGGCTAGGTGCTGTAGGCCAATCTACTCCTCCTAGCTAATCTATGAGGTTAAGAACTACTACACAGTGAGAGGGGCGCCTTACTGGAAGGCAGATGGAGGAGGAGGAGAAGAGAAGGAGGGAGGGGAGAGAGAGACAGAGAGAACTTTTTTTTTTTGCTAGACAATGGGGTTAAGTGACTTGCCCAGGGTCACACAGTTAGTAAGTGTTATGTGTCTGAGGCCGGATTTGAACTCAGGTCCTCCTGACTCCAGGACCAATGCTCTATCCACTGCGCCACTTAGCTGCCCTGAGAACTTTTTTAAACTACTGCAACTCTCCCACCTGTCCTCATGAGTTGACAGCAGTGCAACTGGCGTCTTCAGGGTGTTCTTTCGAGTGCTTCTCCCAATGGCTTGCACCAAAGACTCACAAAGTCCACAAGAAACAATTCCCATTGGTCACTTGAATTTGTTGTGGTTGTTGTCCTTCAGTTGTGTCCAATTCTTCATGACCCCATGGATCATTGTCCATGGGGTTTTCTTGGGGAAGATACTGGAGTGGTTTGCTATTTCTTTCTCCAGTGGATTAAAGCAAACAGAGATTAAGTGACTTGCCCAGGGCCACATCTAATAAATGTCTGAGACTGGATTTGAGCACAGGTCTTTCTGACTCCAGGCCCAATGCTCTATCCACTGAGCCATCTAGCTGCCTGCCCCATTATCTTTCCATGTCTCACTTTTATCCTGGACTTGTAAAGGTAACTTTTTAAAATCTAAGTGAGAAACATAATTATTGTTTTCAATATCATCCTATATTTGCTAAGTTCCTTTTGAATTCTGATTTTATCACCGAGCGTATTTGCTTTCCTTTCCTACATGACAACTGCAATTTTGACAATCATGTCTCCTGTATTTTCCTCAAGATTATTAATAAAAATTTTGCGCAGTACAAGGTTGTGTTCCCTCTGGGTTCTTTAGGGTAGAGTAGAATAGGTCCTGAGAATCTTTCCCTTGCTCCAGGCAATACTCTGTAGGTATCCCAGTTGGATCTCCCCTTCCCCTAGGCATTCTGCCAATACTCCTTCCCCTTTTCTCCTCCTTTCTGATCAGTTCCCCTCCTTCCTCAGTCATCACACCAACCCAGTCCCGACCTTTGGGCCTACTCTTCACAATGATTGTGAACCTGAGTGCTTTTATCCCCATCCCCACCCCAACTGTGGGGCAGATTTCACACCACTTCACTGAACAAGAAATAATGAATTCCAATCCTTCTAGTTAGATGGCCATGCCTAGGCCTTACTATCTGTTTTGTCTCTATACTCTCTAGACACCCAGGCATTTTTAAAAAATTTATTTTATTTTTCCCCCAATTACATGTTAAAACAATTTTTAACATTTTTCCCTTTTTTATTTATTTTGATTTATCAACAATCACTTTCATAAGCTTTTGAGTTTTAGATTTTTCTCCCCCTCCCTCCCCAATGCGGGGCACAATATGATATAGACTATGCATATACATTCCTATTAAACATATTTTCACATTAGTGATGTTGTAAGAATTAGAACCAATAGGAAAAACCACCAGAAAAAAGAAACAAAACACAACAGAAGAAAAAAAATAGCAAATGGTATGCTTCAATCTGTAATCAAACTCCAGAGTTCTTTCTTGAATTGTGGATAGCATTTTCCATCATGAGGCATTTGGACATGTCTTAGATCCTTGTATTGCTGAGAAGGGTTAAGTCTATCAATATTAGTCATTGCACAATGTGGCTGTTACTGTGTACAATGTTCTCCTGGTTCTGCTCACTTCACTCAGCATTTAACCATACAAGTGTTTCCAGGTTGATCTGAAGTCTGCCTGCCTGTGCATCCTTTCTTATAGCACAATAGTATTCCATTACATTCATATACCACAACTTGTTCAGCCATTCCCCAATGGATGGGAATCCTCTCAATTTCCAATACTTTGCCACCACAAAAAGAGCTTCTATAAATATTTTTGTACTTGTGGATCCTTTTCCCATTTGTATGATCTCTTTGGAATAGAGCCCTAGAAGTGCTGTTGCTGGGTCAAAGGGTATGCACATTTTTATAACCCTTTGGACATAGTTCCAAATTGCTCTCCAAAATGGTTGGATCCTTTCACAATTCCATCAACAATGCATTAGTGTTCCAATTTTCCCACATCTTCTCCAACATTTATCATTTTCTTGTTTTGTCATGTTGGCCAATGTGATTGGTGTGATGTGGTACCTCAGAGTTGTTTTGATTTGCATTTCTCTAATCAATAGTGATTTGGAGCATTTTTTCACATGACTATAGATGGCTTTAATTTCTTCATCGGAGAACTGCCTGTTCATATCCTTTGACCATTTATCAATTGGGGAATGACTTGTATTCTTATCAGTTTGACTTAATTCTCTATATATTTTAGAAATGAGGCCCTTATCAGAGAGACTGGTTATAAAAATTCTTTCCCAGTTTTCTACTTTCCTTCTAATCTTGGTTGCATTGGCTTTGTTTGTGCAAAAACTTTTCAATTTAATGTAATTGAAGTTATCTATTTTGCATTTCATAATGTTCTCTATCTCCTGTTTGGTCATGAATTCTTCTGTTCTCCATAAGTCTGACAGGTAAATTATTCCTTGCTCTCCCAGTTTGCTAGGAGTATCAGCCTTTATATGTAAATCATGAACCCATTTTGACTTTACTTTGGTATATGGTGTGAGACTTTGATCAATGTCTAGTTTCTGCCATACTCTTTTCCAGTTTTCCCAGCAGTTTTTTTCAAAGAGTGGGTTCTTATCCCAGAAGCTGGGGTCTTTGGGTTTATCAAATAATAAAATACTATAGTCATTGACTACTATGTCTTGCATACTTAACCTATTCCATTGATCCACCACTCTATTTCTTAGCCTGTACCGAGCAGTTTTGATGATTGCTGCTTTATAATACAATTTAAGATCTGGAATGGCTAGGCCACCTTCCCCTGCATTTCTTTTCATTGGTTCCCTTGATATTCTGGACCTTTTGCTCTTCCAAACGAATCCTGTTACTATTTTTTCTAACTCTATAAAATAATTTTTTGGAAGTTTGATTGGTATGGCACTGAATAAGTAAATTAGCTTAGGTAGAATTGTCATTTTTATCATATTAGCTCGGCCTACTCATGAGCAACTGATGTTTTTCTAATTATTTAGATCTGACTTTATTTGTGTGAAAAGCGTTTTGTAATTGTGTTCATAGAGTTCCTGGGTTTGTTTTGGGAGGTAGACTCCTAAATATTTTATAATGTCCACAGTAACTTTAAATGGAATTTCTCTTTCTATCTCTGGGCTTTGTTGGTAATATATAGAAATGCTGATGATTTATGTGGGTTTATTTTGTAGCCTGCAACTTTGCTAAAGTTGTTTATTATTTCAAGTAGTTTTACTTGATTCTCTGGTATTCTCTAAATATATCATCATATCATCTGCAAAGAGTGATAGCTTTGTTTCTTCTTTGCCTATTCTAATACCTTCAATTCTTTTTCTTTTCTTATTGCTAAAGCTTACGTTTCCAGTATGACATTGAACAACAGTGATGATAATGGATCACCTCTGATCTTATCAGAAATGCTTCTAGCTTGTCCCCATTACATATAATGCTTGCTGAAGGTTTTAGGTAGATGCTATTTTTTATTTTAAGGAAGATTCCATTTATTCCTATGCTCTCTAGTGTTTTTAATAGGAATGGGTATTGTATTTTGTCAAAAAGCTTTCTCTGCATCTATTGAGATGATCATGTGGTTTCTGTTAGTTTTGGTGTTGATATGATCAAATATGCTGATAGTTTTCCTAATATTGAACCAGCCCTGCATTGCTGGTATAAATCCTACCTGGTCATGGTGTGTTACTCTTGTGATAAGTTGCTGTAACCTATTTGCTAATATTTCATTTAACATTTTTGCATCTATATTCATTAGGGAAATTGGTCTATGATTTTCTTTCTGTTTTGGCTCTTCCCGGTTTAGGTATCAGCACCATATTTGTATCATAAAAAGAATTTGGTAAGACTCTTTCTTCACCTATTTTCCTAAATAGTCTCTATAATATTGGAATTAATTGTTCCTTAAATGTTTGATAGAATTCGCTTGTAAATCCATCTGGCCCTGGCGATTTTTTCCTAGGGAGTTCATCAATGGCTTGCTCAATTTCTTTTTCTGAGATGGGGTTATTGAAGTATTTTATTTCCTCTTCTGTTAATTTGGGCAATTTATATTTTTGTAAATATGTATCCATTTCACTAAGATTGTCAAATTTATTGGCATACAGTTGGGCAAAATAGTTCTTCATTATTGTTTTAATTTCCTCTTCCTTGACGGTGGATTCACCCTTTTCATTTTTGATACTGGTAATTTGGTTTTCTTCTTTCTTTTTTTACTTAAATTAACCAAAGTTTTATCTATTTTATTGTTTTTTTTTCATAAAACCAGTTCTTAGTTTTATTTATTAGTTCAATAGTTTTCTTAATTTTAATTTTATTAATTTCTCCTTTGGTTTTTAGTATTTCTAATTTGGTTTTTAATTGAGGATTTTTAATTTGTTCTTTTTCTAGTTTTTTTTAGTTGCATGACCAATTCATTGATCTCCTCTTTCTCTATTTTATTCATATAAGCATTTAGAGATATAAAACTTCCCCTAAGAACTGTTTTCGATGCATCCCATACACTTTGGTATGTTGTCTCATTATTGTCCTTCTCTTGAATGAAATTATTCATTGTTTCTATCATTTGTTGTTTGACCCAGTCATATTTTAGGATTAGATTATTTAGTTTCCAATTATTTTTTAGTCTGTCTTTCCATGGCCCTTTACTACATATAATTTTCATTGCATCATGATCTGAAAAGTATGCATTTAATATTTCTGCCTTTCTGCATTGGATTGTGAAGTTTTTATGCCCTAGTACATGGTCAACTTTTGTGTATGTGCCATATACCACCGAGAAAAAAGTATATTCCTTTCTATCCCTATTCAGTTTTCTCCAGAGGTCTATCATACCTAACTTTTCTAATATTCTATTCACCTCCTTAACTTTGCACAGGATGGCCTGGGGTTATGTGGAAGTTTTCCCAGGGGATAGTTGTGTCTTCTTTTTCTATTTACGTTGACTCAAGGTAGTTAACATTTTTCTGTGGAATCATAGGTCGTGTTCCCCCTCTGGTTACTATCATATACCACCCTGTCTATATTACAAAGGATATTTTCACCGTGCATTATAAAACTGCTCAGCCAGCCTTATGAGATTTAATGCATTGTTAAAAGTGTAAAATGATATTCGATTCTTTTATGTTATTTTTATTTTGTTTTTTCCTCATGACATTATCAGGGCCAACATCCACGCTGAGCCTGATGGCGTATTTGAAGCATGCTCAATCAGCCACTGGCTCTGTTGTTATACAAGAGAGTTAAATAACATTGTGTTACCCCTATGCAACTAAGTGAATGTTAGAAACAGGAATTTTTATTATGAAGAGAAAAATGTTCAGTGCATTTCTTTCTTTCCATTGACTTCTGTTTTTAAGTTATGTTCCATTTTTTACATCCCAATATTAATGATGATATCCAAATTGAAAGTCTTTATTTCACTCTCAGACTGTATCAACATATATAAAATGGAGAGAGTGTCAGGCCAGTTATTGAGGTCATTCAGATTCAAATATTATTATCTAGCTGGTTCAGATTCAAATGGAGTTCTCTATTGCCATGGTGTAGTCACAATTCTTAGATAATACAGATTAATTGAAGGAAGATTCATTGAAGGCCACTCAAAGGCCAAATTTAACAAACAAACCAATGCAGTTTCTCCAGCACATTTAAATATTAACAGTCTTAGAATTCCAGGTCTGTGTCTTGATTTGCATTTTCTCTTTTTTGGAGACCCTCATGCTACCCCTTAGTTTGCTGACTTTGTCCTTATGTACTTAAAGGACTGGATACCGCTTATTCTGCTATTCAATCTTTTCCCAAAAGCCATGCTTTTCCAATTCTTCCCCTATTCATACACAGATATGACTCCCTTAAAGTTGGAAGGGGCATTCTTTCAGTAGGTCTTTGATGAGGCAACTGGTGAGCCTTGGGAATACAAAATATTCAATCTCAGTAAAGGTAGAGCATAACTCATTCTTCTGATTTTGTTCTTGTTTCTAAGTAGAGGGGAGAGCTCTTTCAATTCCCTCAAATTTAATCCCTCTAGGCTTCTTCAAAGATAAACTGAGTTCTGAGGAGATCCCCTTGTAGAACTAAGGGCTTAAATTACCTACTTGAAAGGCCTAGG
Source organism: Vombatus ursinus (assembly GCF_900497805.2). Classification (NCBI taxonomy): domain Eukaryota; kingdom Metazoa; phylum Chordata; class Mammalia; order Diprotodontia; family Vombatidae; genus Vombatus; species Vombatus ursinus. Next base: position 14,651 of record NW_020954222.1, read on the forward strand.
TTGGTTGGTTGTTGTCCTTCATGTTAGAAGAGGACCAAAATGATACCACTACGTTGGGGTCAAGGTAGAGTGTGTCCACCTGTGACTGATCAGCCCAATACATGCTCAGAAGGCTCTATCACAGGTTGGGTACAAATAGTCCATATTAACATTTGAAGTGGAGATAGCTCTAAATTTGCACATCTCATGTACCTTTTGAGATACTGCCAATCTGCTTTGCTCATAGAGCACAGGGGCAACACAGCTGGAGGGCCTAAGAAATAGTTTAAGGCACTTATCTTCAGGGTATCTATTAGAGGTTTGGAGTATACTCACATTGGTTTTTCCTTGCCGAATAGCCACAGGCAGTTTATTCTCTGATATCCCAGAAGAGGAAGGTACCTTACAGTAAGCAACTACAGTCTCTAGAAGGACCTAGAGATGCAGCTAATTTGTGCAATGGATAAAGCACTAGACCTGGAGTCAGGAAGATGTGAATTCAAATCCTGCCCCAAATCCTAGCTGTGTTACCCTGGGCAAGTGACTTAATCTCTGCCTCAGTTTCCTCATTTGTAAAATGGGGATGACAATAATAGCACATATGTGCCAGGGTTGTTGTGAGGGTTAAACGATACATTTGTAAAGTATTTTGCAAACCTTGAAATATATAAATGTTAGTTATTATTATTATTGTCACCAAAAGCATCACCAAAAATCTTGCCAGTGTGAGTTCATCTCCCTCTGCATTTACTGCTCATCCCCTTATTTCAATAAGCTCCTTATGTTCCAATCCTGAATGACTACGCCATTTATTCTTGGCTTAGCCTGCCTAAGGCCAGACCCCTTATCATTTTAGATTCAATATTAGAACAAAATGAAACACTTGTACATCATTTTACAGGTAGCCAAAGAAAATTTACTTAGCATAGCAGGAGAAGGATGTTTTACAAGGCAAGGCATTGAGGTCATCTCAGGTTTGATTCAGCTAGGAGAAACTTGCTCAGATAGCTTCTGGAACTCATCCTGGATACTCTGTACTTAGGTAACTGGGAAGTGATGACCCTTTAGTCCCCTAAGCCAAGCAATTATCACAAATGGTTACAGTACTTTCTGAGGAAAAAACTAGGCTAATGTGTGGAAGCACAGTTTAACTTACTGTTCCTATCACAGCTACCTTCTACAGCAGACTTTTCCTGGCTCCCCCTTCCTGATTCCACCCCACCGCCCCCCACCCAGCTGTTCAAGCCTTCCCCTGTAAGATTATTTTCAACGTACTTGGTATTTCTTTTGCTCTATCTATTTATATACATGTTGTCTCTCCCATTTGAATGTAAGCTTCTTGAGAGTAGAATCTGTTTTTGCCTTTTCTTTGTATCCTCAGCACGATGTCTGGCACATAGTAAGTTTTTATGGTATGATTTTTGATTTATTGATTGCTTTATACTTCTGATATCACAGGTAGGGATGTGCCAATCAACTGGAATCTTCCAGACATAGATACAAACTGGAGAGTGGGTGGCACTGTTTTTAAAAAAAGGAGGAAAGTAGAAAGAGAGGAATAACAAGGCAGAAGAAAGGGATGTGACAAAGCTATAAATAGCTTGGTGGATGAATCAAGACTAAGCCAGCACAAGCAGAGGTTTTAAATTGCTCTCATACCTGAAGGAGAACACATATAAGCTAAATGACTCATCCGAGAACTAACCAAAACCAAGCTTCTTTCTAATTTCATTAAAAACAGTCTATGATGCTCTAATATATCCCCATTTTTTATTTCTTCTCTGGGAATCTCTCTGAAACTCTCTAAAAAACTCAGGAAAATAACCCCTGTTGCTATGGGATAACTCATAAATGAGTCAAATTGAGAAGTTCCCCTCACTTGTCCTTCCTTTACTTCTGGTAAGGTTGTCTTTAGTGTTTTTACTCTGAGTCATCGTTATTTGGCACAGGAAAGAGAGGAGACTACCATGTTGGAGCTAGAGCAGGATCTTCAAACACAGATAGAAGAGTTGAAAAGACAGAAAGAAGAAAGGCTACAAGAACAGAAACTACTTCAAGAACAAGACCAAAAATTGTGTGAGATTCTTTGTGTGCTCCCATACGGCCTTGACAATGACTCTGTACTCAGCATAGAGGAGTTGAACCAGTTCAGAAATTACCTGGCAGCTCTGGAGGAAACAAAGGTATAATTGCTTCTTGACACTCTTCCTGTCTTTCACTCACTTCTGGGGTGCCGTATAACTTCTTTGCTTCTACAGGCAAGCCGATGGGAAGATTTTGTCAGCACAAAGAAGCAGATCCTGCTCTGTATGGAAGACCTAGGTCACACCCCAGAAACGGATTTTGAGAGAGATGTGGTATATAAGAATGAAGAGACCTTTTGTCTGTCATTGGAGAACCTAACAGCCCTAAAGAATCTGCTTTTACAGGTATGCTGCTGCAAATTCAAGATAGTAACTTGAGTACAGAACTTTGGAAAGGAGCTGTGGGTAGAACCTCAACAATGTTTGCTTTATTTCTAGATGGGAGTTTATGGCCCACTAGTTTCATGTTAACTTTAGAAACCTACATTTTTTTTTCTTTTGGTGCCTTATAGAAAAGTGGCAAGCTTGTAACCAAGATAGTAACAATAATGATTTCCATTGCTAGAGTTCTTAAGGTTTGCAAACTGGTTTGCTCACAAAAGCTCTGTGAAAACCCAGCGATTGGCAGAGGTGACAAAATATGGGAATAGTCACTGTTGGAGAAGCACAATAAAGCTGGTCTAACCATTTTGAAAAACAATTTTGGGGGCAGCTAGGTGGCACAGTGGATACAGCACCGGCCCTAAAGTCAGGAGGACCTGAGTTCAGATCCAGACTCAGACCAAACACTTAACACTTACTAGCTGTGTGACCCTGGGCAAGTCACTTAACCCCAATTGCCTTAAGCAAAAAAGAAAGAAAAACAATTTTGGGGAAAAGAAGTGACTAAAATGCTCATACCCTTTAATCCAGAGATCCTGCTGCTATGCATATACTCCAAGGAAGTCAATGATTTTTTTAAAAAGTCTCCATATCTACCAATTTATACAGAGTAGAACTTTTTTTCATTTTAAATTTAAAAATTTTTTTATTTTTAACATTAAAAAAAAGTTTTGAGTTCCAAATTCTCTCCCTCCCCCACCCACTGAGAAAGCAAGTAATATGATATCAATTATATATGTAAAGTCATGTGAAACATTTTCACATTAGCCATGTTGGCAGAACTTTCTGTGGTAGAAAAGAAGTAGAAATAAAATAGCCATTATTTGGGGAATGTCTAAACAAATTGTGGTACAAAAACATAATGGAATGTTACTACATTGTAAGATATGATGAATATGAAGAATTTAATAAAAACAATTGAAAGGATCGTGGGAAGACTTAAATGAACTGTTGGTGCAGAGTGAAATAAGCAGAACTTGGAAAATCATACAGAATGACTACAATCATGTAAGTAGGAAGGACAAAAACAATACTGAATGCTATGTAAGTATTGTATGAAACTCGTTCTCAAAGAGATGAGAAAATGTACTTCCCTACCTTTGCAGAGGTGTGAGACTATGGATATGGAGCATTACATATCCTGCCAGACTGTTGATGGGATCATAGCATCATAGGTCTAGAGGTAAAAGGCCATCTAGTTCAAGCCCTTTATTTTACAGATGAGACACTGGGGAAGGCCCATACCTAAAGTCACATAGGCAGTAAGTAGCAGGGTTAGGATTTCAGTCCTCTCACTTTAAATTCAACATGTTTACTACCATACCTTTTTTCATTAATTTTATAGAGATGCTTTTTTTCCCTTTTCATTTTGATTTTGTTGTTATAGGAAATGGTTCTCTGGGTAGAGGATAAAAGAGGGATATTCAATCGAAGACCCCAACTATTGGGATAAGGTCTCACTATTTGAGAAAAACTACTGGGAAAAATAGAAAACAGTCTAGCAGAAAACAGGTTTAGACCAAGATCTCACACCGTGTCCTTCAACAAGCTCCAAGTGGATAGACCTAGATATACAAGGTCCCATCATAAACCAATTAGAGGAGAAATGAAGAAAACACCTTTCACAACTCTACGTGAAAAGTTCAAGACCAGACAAGAGATAGAGAGGAGCATAGAAGGTCCACAGAAATGGACAATTTTGATTCCATAAAATTGTAACAAAATGCAGTTAAAATTAGAAAGATGACAAATAGTCTATATAGCCACATGAAAAAATGCTTCAAATAACTAATTATTGTGTCGTTGCTGTTGTTTAGTCATTTCCGTCACGTCCAACTCTTCATGACTCTGTTTTGGGTTTTCTTGGCAAAAACACTAGAAGGGTTTGCCATTCCTTCTCCAGCTCATTTTTATAGATGAGGAACTGAGACAAACTGGCTTAAGTGACTTGCCTGGGGTCACACAACTAGTAAGTGTCTGAGGTCGGATTTGAATTCAGGAAGATGAATCTTCCTGATTCTCAACCCAGTGTTCTATCCATGTGTCACCTAGCTGTCCTGTACTAATAATTAGGGGAATGCAAATTAAAGCAACTCTGAGGTTCTACTTCATACCCATCAGATTGGTAAGTTGACAAAAAAAGGAAAATGACAGATATTGGAGAAGTTCAATAAGGAGCATGGCCATCTTGTACTATCATGTTAAATTTGATATATATTTGAAGAAATAAGCTATATGTAATAGAGATACACAATTTCCTACACAATCCTTTTTTTCTGTTCCTTATATAATGGAAATATCCATGTTTGTTGATGTTTGTCACGATCATGATAAAAAAAGAAACTTTTTTTTTTCAAATACATTCTGGAATGTTTCCCAGGCATCAAAGTCAAGTTTACTAACATACTTTTTTGGAGGGTAAACTGGGAAATCTGCTGATTTTCAATTTTGTAGTATCTCTTGGGTTCAGTGATTTTCCGAGATCACTAATGATGGTTTAACTGTCATATTCACCAGTTATTTCAGATTGTGGGATGTTTGTTTGAGCCACTTTTCTCAATATGATTTATCCTTATGTGAACTGCTAGAAGAAGGCAGTGATACTAATAATAGTTTATATTTATACAGTTCCTTAACATTTACAGAGCATTTTACAAATCTCTTGAGGAAACTAAGGCAGAGGTTAAGTGACTTCTCCAGTCACACAGCTAGCAAGTGTCCAAGGTAGAATTTGAACCTGAATCTTTCTGATTCTAATGCTTTAGCCATTACCACAATGTTTCTATATATTCAATCTACCTCTGAATTATTCGTGGTTGGTATACCCCTCAGCAGGAAGTCCAATTTCTTCTTCCTCTGATTAGAACTCTTCTCTTGGCAACACAGCAGTTACATCATCCGTCCTTTAGAGCAGAACACAAGGAACTGTTTGCTCCTGAGAGGGTCCAGATCCTTGCTCTGTGGAAAGAGCATTGTATGTATTGCAGAGCTCAAAATGATAAAGTCTTCCTTCTTTCCCCTGCCATGTCACTTTTTTCCATCCTTGAACCTCCCCACACAGGATAGGATTTCCTTATGCCTCTTGCTGTTTTTATTCTCCTTTGAAGCACTTCTTTTCATTCTTTCCAGGAACATTTCATTTGCCCTGACACCTTGCAATATAAGTTCCTTGAGAATCTGGATTGTTTCATTCTTTTTTTTTTTAAATTATTCCTCACATCTAGTAAGTTCTCAATAAATGCTTGCTGAGTAATTGGAGAGACGTATGCCATTAGCCCTTTTACCGTATCCTCTGGTAGGGGGACCAACTTGCATTTTGTGCATATATACATGGCACTGGCAGATAAACATCATGTTATTTTCTCCAGATTATTACAAAATTCCCCATGTTCTTCAAACTTGTGGGAAGTTTTTGTTCTTGTCACTAACTCGTGGTGAATAGTTGTTTGCTCCTACCCATTCACCACCTCTGGGGTCCTGATAGAACTTTATTTATAGTAAGCTTCCAGTCTTTTTCACCAGCTTGCTCAGCTGCCTTGGATCCTAGTTAATATTTCTGTCAAAGCCCTAATACAAACAGAAGCAATACTGGGCTATTGTCTGAAAGGCCTTAAATAGGAACCCAACTCCTAGCCAATTTTCACTTCCTAGCTACTTCCAAACCATGTTGCCTCAACCCCTTGCCACTGGAATGTGGTTTCTGTCCCTAGGATTCTGGACCCTGGTAGGTCAACCTTTTTTTTTTTTTTCTGGTGAGGCAATTGGGGTTAAGTGACTTGCCCAGAGTCACACAGCTCGTAAGTGTTATGTGTCTGAGGTCGAATTTGAACTCGGGTCCTCCTGACTCCAGGGCTGGTGCTCTATCCACTGCGCCACCTAGCTGCCCCAATAGGTGAACTTTTGCCATGTATTGCCTGGAGTCATGGAATTATCAGGACTTCATAGCACTTCCAGCCATTTCTAAACCATGTTGCCAGTCATGCATTTATCTCCTCCTTCTACCTCCCTTTTATGTGTTACCTTCCCACATCAGAGCATAAACTCCTTGAGAGCAGTGACTGTCATGCTTGCTTGTATTTAGATGCCCAGTGCCTGGTGCATAGGAAGCCCTTAACATTTTTTCATTAATTCACACTGTTTTCAGCTGATCAGATTTCAGACACCCACTCCTGTCTTCTGCCTTGTTGCTTCAATATCTTCAGCTATTTCTCTTTAGAAGGAGGTACTTTATTTTGATTAGGAACGCATTTTCTTTGTTGCAGCTGGAAATGGAAAAAGCTGAGAATGAAGCTGTGTGTAAAGGGCTACGCTCTCGAATCAGGGAACTCTGGCTCTGGTTACAAATATCTACCCAGGAGAGAGAAGCTCTGGCCATGTTCATGACTGGGTCAAAGGCCAAAATCAGAAAAGTGGTAAGAAAATATAATAGCCCAGACATGGGCAACCTTTCTATCTTGGTATGTCAAGGTTCTGATTCTTTTCATTAGTGTGCCAGACATGGTAGAAAGGATTGCTGGTTGCTGTCCAGCTTCTGACCTGTGAGACATTTTTTGTGCCATGGGAATTGGGATGCATTATCTTTGGTGTGTATACCATAGATTGTCAACTCCTATAACAGAAGTTACTATGTTTTTCCATCACTTTTGGCAAGGAGACCATATATCTGTCTCCATGACTTTCTGGGTTTTGGTTACTATCCTCTGAAAGTTGTGGAAGACTTAAGAAGCTAATGACCCTCTTTTATTTTTATTTTTTTTTGGCTAGGCAATGGGGTTAAGTGACTTGCCCAGGGTCACACAGCTAGTAAGTGTCAAGTCTCTGAGGCCAGATTTGAACTCAGGTCCTCCTGACTCCAAGGCTGGAGCTCTATCCACTGTGCCACCTAGCTGCCCCAATGACCCTCTTTTATATATTCATTCTTAGAAACCATCTTAGAACATACTTTTGAGTCATTTGATATCTTGAATTATGAGCTAACCTTTTATTGCCAGTACTCTTGCCTGGTAATTAGAGCCCTGAAAACTTGGTAGATGATTAGGTGAAATCAAACTCTAAACTGAGGCTTGACTAAACAGAAGAAGCTTGGCATAAACTAATGTTAAGACTGTTCTTGAGAAAAAAGAGAAGCACTTTTTGGACAGTTCTCCCCTTTGCAGCTACAGTTAGACATGGATCGGTTGGAAGATTTGAGGATTCAGAACTTGAAGAAAATGATTGAAGCAAGCAAGGTGGAGCTGGCACTATATTGGGAAAAATGCTTTTACAGCCAACAGCAGAAAGAAGCCTTTACCTATTACTATAACGGTTAGTATGGGCACTATATCAACACAGGCTTGTCTGCTTACTGCTGCATTTCTATAAGCCAGTTCTCCTGACAAGAAGAACATGCGTTTGAAAAGGAATTCATGTCAGATTATTTTTCTGGTTAGCAATGTAAATTGGTATTCTTGTACAGATGACAGTTTGTAAGGCTGTTGGAAGTGATCTGCAGTTTTTCTCATTTGAAGCATTTCCTCTAGAAATGATATGACAGAGTAGGAAACTTTTCCCTCGAATCTCTCAGTGTAGCTGGCCACCTGGGATGATACACCCAAGCATCTATGTTTGTCAAGTTTCTGATATCCTACTATGCTTAATCCTGAGGCAGGGGATGCAAAAGAAGTTTAGATAACTTGGGTCCTACCCTTAAGGAGCTTATATTTTCATTGGAGAGAGATGGCTAACATGTAAACATGATAAATACCAGGGAATAACCACAGACAGTAGAAGGTAGTATGTGATTATATAAAAAAAGTGATAGTACAATTACATGCTAGACAAACAGTAACTGAGATGAAATGGCAGGGGAAAACTGAAAGTAGGAGGTAGCGTTTGACCTGGGCTTTAAAGGATGGATAGTATTTCAATAGAAAGGGTAGAATAGATATAGTATGAATGAAAGCTTGGAGGTTAGAATGAACATAGCATTGTCTATTTAGGGGAGGAGTGGGAAAGGTAAGGCTGTGCCATTAGAGGGCTTAGAATGTGCATTCTTAATCTTTGTGTCATAGACCCTTTTGACAGTCTGAAGTCTATGGACCCTTAATCAAAATAATGTTTTTAACTGAATAGAATAAAACACAAAGGATTACAAAGGAAATCAATCATATTTAGTTCATATATATATACATGTATATATAGAGAGAGAGACAGAGAGAATATGTGTATGTATTTGTATATATATGTGTGTGTATATACATGTATATGTATATATAATTGTATAATATTATTTATTATATTAATATATACTAATAGTATATATTATATTTATGTATTTATATATGTGTATATATATGTGTGTGTATATATATATATATATATATATCTCAATAAGATTTTCTTGGCCCTAGAAGGATGAATAAAAGAATATAGACTTTATTCTGTGAGTGGAGAACCATCAAAAGCTTTTGAGTCATATGGTGATTGTTTTATTAAAGTTAGTTTAGAGAGAGATTGTCATGTGCCCTGTGTTAAGCATTGGGGTTACAAAGAAAGACAAAAAAGCAGTCTTTGCCCTCAAGGAGCTCACAACTAATGGAAGAAACAACATGCAAACAATTATGTACAAGCAATATCCAATGCGAATTGTAGGTAATCTGAGGGAATGCACTAGCATTAAGGGGAAAGGTTTCTTGCAGAAGGTGGGATTTTAGTTGATTCTTGAAGGCAACCAGGGAAACCAAGAGGCAGAGATGAAGAGGGAGAAAGAGCCAATAAAAATGCCTAGAGTGGAGAGAGGAGGGAGGGTCTTTTCTTAAAATTTTATGTATTTATTTTTAGTTTCCAACATTCACTTCCACAAGATTTTGAGTTCCAAATTTTCTCCCCATCTCATCCTTCCCCCCCATCCCAAGACAGCGTGCATTCTGAATAACCCTTCCCCTAATCTGCCCTCCCTTCTATCTCCCCCCTTCTATTTTCCTATAGGGCAGGATTGATTTCTATACCCCATTGCTTATGTATTTTATTTCCCAGTTATATGTAAAAACAATTTTTTAACATTTGTTTTTAAAACTTTGGGTTCCAAATTCTCTCCCTCCCTCCCTACCCACCCTCATTGAGAAGGCAAGCAACTTGATACAGGTTATACATGTGTAGTCATGCAAAACATTTCCATAGTAGTCATGTTGTGAAAAACTACATTTCCATTCATCCTATCCTACCTCCCATTTATTCTATTCTCTCTTTTGACCCTGTCCCTCCTCAAAAGTGTTTGCTTCTGCTTCCCCCTTCCCCCTTCCCCCTTATTTTCCTGAAAGGTAAAATAGATTTCTATACCAAATTGAACATGTATGTTATTCCCTCCTAAAGCAAATCCGATGAGATTAAGATTCACTCATTCTCTCTCACCTTCCTCCACTTTCCCTCCATTGTAAAAGCTTTTTCTTGTCTGTTTTATGTGAGATAATTTACCCCATTCTACCTGTCTCTTTCTCTTTCTCCCAGTATAATCCTCTCTCACCCCTTAATTTTATTTTTTAGATATCATCCCTTCATCTTCAACCCATTCTGTGCCCTCTGTATATGTGTGTGTGTGTGTTTTCCCTCCAATTACAGTAATACTAAGAAAGGTCTCGAGTTACAAATATTATCTTTCCATGTAAGAATGTAAACAGTTCAACTTTAATAAGTCCTTTATGATTTCTCTTTCCTGTTTACTTCTTCATGCTTCTCTTTAGTCTTGTATTTGAAAATCAAATTTTCTATGTCTTTTTCTGGTCTTTTCATCAAGAATGCTTGAAAGTCCTCTATTTCACTGAATGTCAATTTTTTCCCCTGAAGGATTATATTCAGTTTTGCTGAGTAGGTGATTCTTGGTTGTAATCCTAGTTCCTTAGACCTCTGGAATATCACATCCCAAGCCATCTGATTTCTTAATGTAGAAACTGCTAAATTTTGTCATCCTGATTATGTTTCTACAATACTTGAATTATTTCTTTCTGGCTGCTTGCACTATTTTCTCCTTGACTTGGGAACTCTGAAATTTGGCTATAATATTCCTAGGAGTTTTCCTTTCGGGATCTCTTTCAGGAGGTGATCAGTGGATTCTTTACATTTCTATTTTACCCTCTGGTTCTGGAATATCAGGGCAGTTTTCCTTGATAATTTCTTGAAAGATGATGTCTAGGCTCTTTTTTTGATCATGGCTTTTAGGTAGTCCAATAATTTTAAAATTATCTCTCCTGGATCCATTTTCCATGTCAGTTGTTTTTCCAATGAGATATTTTACATTCATTGTCTTCTATTTTTTTCATTCTTTTGGATTTGTTTTTACAGTGTCTTGATTTCTCATAAAGTCACTAGATTCCATTTGTTCCATTCTACTTTTTAAGGAAGTATTTTCTTCAGTAATCTTTTGGACTTCCTTTTCCGTTTGGCCAATTTTGCTTTTTAAGGCATTCTTCTCCTCATTGGCATTTTGGACCTCTTTTGCCATTTGGGTTAGTCTATTTTTAAGGTGTTATTTTCTTCAGTATTTTTTTAGGTCTCCTTTAGCAAGCTGTTGACTTATTTGTCATGATTTTCTTGCATAACTCTCATTTCTCTTCCCAGTTTTTCCTCTACTTCTCTTGCTTCTCAAAATCCTTTTTGAGCTCTTCCATGGCTTGGGACCTATTCATGTTTTTTTTCTTGGAGGCTTTGGATGTAGGAGCTTTGACTTTGTTGTCTTCTAATTGTATGTTTTGATCTTCTTTGTCACCAAAGTAAGATTCTATGGACTGAGTTTTTTTCTGCTGCCTGCTCATGTTCCCAGCCAATTACTTGAGTTTTAAACTCTTTGTTAACATAGGGGTCTGCTTCCAGTGTGGAGAATGCACTGTCCCAAGGTTCAGGGGTTTTGTGCAGCTGTTTTCAGAGATACTTCTAGGGACCTGTAATTTTTCAGTTCTTCCTAAATGGTATGATCAAAGGTGAAGTGTTTAATCATTTTCTGGCCTGTGCTCTGGTCTATGAGTGACCACAAACACTCTTCTCTGTCTTGGAACTATGAAGAGGATTCCCTCTCCACCACCGCCAAAAGCTCTACCACAACAACTGTCCTCTTCGCCCCAGGACCACCACCCAGAGCTGCAACTCAGATCCAAGCATGGGCAAAGCAAGAGAATCCTGCGTCAGCACCAGCAAAGAGATCCCTGCAATCCCCCTCTGATCAGCCACTCAATCCCGCCACCATCTGTGGGTCAAGAGCTCCAGAAGCAGCTTCCTCCAAAGGGGCTGTGCCAGGACTGGGGCCAGACCACTCTCCTCTCTCATCGAGGTCCAACAGATGTTTCCTATTGACCTTCTAAGTTGTCTTTGTTTGTTGTGAGTTGAGAAGTTTGGAAACTACTACAGTTGCCCTGTGATTCAGTCCCCTGAGGCCTGCTCCAGGTTCACTGAGGGCCTGTCTTTGACTGCCTGGCCCATACTGAACCGTGCTTCTTTCCCATCCTGGCACAACAGACCTTTCTTAACAACCATCCAGGTTGTCTTGGGCTGGAAATTTTTTTTACTCTCTTTTTGTGGGTTCTGCTGCTCTAGCATTTGTTTAGAGCCATTTTTTACAGGTATTAGGCAGGATTTGGGGGAGAGCTCAAACAAGTCACTGCTTTTACCCTGCCATCTTGGCTTTGCCTCCCAAGAGGGAGAGTCTTGTTTGAGGAACAACAAGGAAACCAGTGTCACTGGACCATAGACTACATGGAAGAGAATAAGGGATAAAACTGGAAAGGTGGGTAAGGGCCAGGTTCTGAAGGGTTTTCAAAGGCAAACAGGGGCTATTCTGTTTGATTCTGGAGGTAAAGGGAACCATTGATGTGGCTTTATTGAATCTCATTGAAGAGGAGGTAACAAAGAATTGCTCTTTATGAAGATCACTTAGACAGGTGAGTAAAGGATTGACTGGAGTGGGGAAGAGACTTGAGATAGGGAGTCCAGAAGGCTATTGCAATAGTCTAGGCGTGATGTGATGAGGGCCTAGGATATTGGCAGTGTTAGAGGAGAGAAAGGTGTGTACATGAACGATGTTGTGAAATTAGAATTGACAAGATTTGGCAGCATATGAGATATTGAGAGATGAGAGAGTGAGGAATCATGGTACTGGTAACTGGGAGGATGGTGAGTTTAGAAGAAGGGAAGGTTTGGGGGAAGATGGGGAAGAAAGATAATCAGTTCAGTTTTGGCCAAGCTGAGTTTAAGATATCTGTGTGACATCTAGTTCAAAATATCCAAAAGGCAGTTGGAAATATGAGACTGGAAGTTGAGAGAGGCTTTTAGAACTGGATAAACAGATTTGAGAATCATTGGCATAGAGATGATAAATGAATCTATGACAACTGATGAAATCACCAATCAAAAAAGTATAGAGGGAGAAGATTGCCAGGAATAGAGACTTTAGGGGATACCCACTGGTAGTGGTACAAACTGTATGAAGATCCAGCAAGAAGAACTGAACCAGTCAAACTGGTAGAAAGAGAATTAAGAAAGAGCAGTGTCATGAAAACCTAGAGAGAAAAGAATAGCTAGGAGAGGAGAGTGGGTTGACAGTGTCAAAGATTACAGAAAGGTCAAGAAAGATGATGATTGAGAAATGGCTATTAGATTTGTCAATTAAAAAATCATATGGTTGTAATGGAATACTATTGTGCTATAAGAAATGATGAGCAAGATGCTTTCAGAAAAACCTGGACTTATAGGAACTGATGCAAAGTGAAGTGGGCAGAACCAGGAGAACATTGTACATAGTAACAACAATATTGTATGATGATCAACTATGAATGACTTAGCCATTCTCAGCAACACAGTGATCCAAGACAATTCTAAAAAGAACTATGATGAAAAATGCTATCCACCTCCAGAGAAAAAAGCTGATGGAATCTCAATACAGATGGAAGCTTACTCTTTTTAAAAAACTTTCTTTCTTTTTCTTTTTTGTCTGTGCTTTCTTTTACAACATTACTAATATGGAAATATGTTTTGCGTGACTACACATGTATAACATTTATCAAATTGCTTGCTTTCTTAACAAGGGGGAAGGAAGGGGAGGGTGGAAGAGAATTTGGAACTCAAAGTTATAAAAAGTAAAGGTTAAATTTTGTTTTTACATATAATAGGGAAAATATTAAAAGTCAAATAAATAAAGTGATCATAGATAACTTTAGAGAGCATTGAATGATGAGGTCAAAAGTCAGACTGGAAAAAGCTAAGAGTAAGAGGAAAGGAAGTGAAGGTATGGATTGTAGACAGATTCCTTAAGGAGGTTAGCTACAAAAGAGAGGAGAGTTCTATAGGTTAACAGCCAGCAGAGATAGATGTATCAAGTGAGAGTTTAAGGGTGGAGGAGATATGAGCATGCTTTTAGACATCAGGGAAGCATATAGTAGACAGGGAGAAATGAAAGATGGGAGAGAAAGTAGGGATGAGAGAAGGGGCAATTTGCTGGAGAAGATGGGATGGAATAGATCAAGTGAGGCTATAATTACCCAGAGGCTGTGATCAGAGAACAGTGTAAGTGACTCATTATACTTGGAAATTTGGGGCATTTTGCTATATTGGAAACAGCAAAGACTAGCAAGACTTTAGAGGAATTTTAAAATTTGGCTTCTTTATTACCCTCACACAGAGGACTACACAGAGATCTTGCTAAAGCTCCATGGTGAAGAAATTGTGAAGTTGAAACAATATTATAAGCTGCACAAAGAACTATTTGAAGGCGTTCAGAAGTGGGAAAAGAACTGGAGGCTTTTCTTGGAATTTGAGGTACTTTTTGGAAGGAGGGAGAGAGGGAAAGGCAAGAAAAGAAGAGTATAATAAATTGTCCTGAACACAATTGCTTAAACCCCATTCCTTGGTGCAATGAGATTTCTGAAAGCTGGTTTTGCCTCCTAAGTCTCCTCATTACCACAAGCCATGTCGTGCTAACTTCTCATGAACCTACTTAAAGATCATTTCTGGTTGGGAATACTTTGGATTCCTTTTCTGGCAGCTTAGTTGTTAGTGCAGGGAAGGAATACCTTTGTGGCTCCTGAAGTGTACAGTTTTATGAAATGAAAGGACTCCAAGAACTAAATCTTCCTTCTGTGTTTGAATTTATTGCTTAAATAGTGGCTCTAATGAAAATATATTGTCTCAATTTACAGCAGCAAATGACTTTAGTAATAACCTTGTGTTTGACAAGTGTAAAGACTTAAGTTTTTGAGAGAAGAATTCATTATTTAGTAAAAAATTGTTGAAAAAGCTGGAAAGCAGTCTGGCAGAAATTGGGCATAGACCATTATCTTACACCATTTCCCAAAATAAGGTCAAAATGGATACATGATCTAGATAGAGAGATATTACAAGAAAATTTGAAGAACACGGAATATATTACCTATCAGGCTTATGGAAAGGTGAACAATTTATGAATAAATAAGCAATAGAGAGCAGTATGAGTTATAAAATGGATAATTTCAGTTACATTAAATTAAAAAGGTTTTGTACAAATAAAACAAATGTAGCCCAGATCAGAAGGAAATCAGAAAATTGGGGAAAAAAATTTTATACATAGTTTCTCAAATAAAGTCTCATGTCTCAAATATATACAGAACTTTGTCAAATCTATAAAAATACAAGATATTCCCCACTTGATAAATGGTCAAAGGATATGAACAGGCAGCTTTCCAATAAAGAAATTAAAGTAATGCATAGTCATATGAAAAAATGCTCTAAATCATGATTGATTAGAGAAATAAAAATTAAACAACCTTGAGATATCATTTTACACCTCCCAGATTGGCCAAAATAATTGAAGAGGGGGCAGCTAGGTGGCACAGTGGACAGAGCACCGACCCTGGATTCAGGAGGACCTGAGTTCAAATCCGGCCTCAGACACATAACACTTACTAGCTGTGTGACCCAGGGCAAGTCACTTAACCCCATTGCCTAAGCAAAAAAAAAAAATTGAAGAGGAAAGTGGCAAATGTTGGAGGAGATATGGAAAAATTAGGACACTAATTCATTGTTGGTGTAACTATGAACTGATCTAACCATTTTGGAGAGCAATTTGGAATTATACTCAAAGAGTTATTAAGCTGCCTATACCCTTTGACCCAGCAATACCATTACTAGGTCTATTTCCAAAGATAATTAGAGAAAAAGAAAAGGAACCTATATGTTCTAAAATATTTATAGCAGCTCTCTTTGTGGTGGCAAAGAGCTGGAAATTACAGGGATGCCTATCAATTGGGGAATGGCTGAATAATTTGTGGTTTATGATTGTGATGGAATACTATTGTGCTATAAGAAATGATGAGCTTGATGATCTTAGAAAAACATGGATAGACTTGCATGAAATAATGAAGCACAAAATGAGCAGAACCAAGAGAACATTGTACGTGTTAACGGCAATATTGTTTTGAGAACAACTTGGAGTAGCTAAGTTATTTTGACTCTAATAAATACCCAAATTAACTACACATGACCTATGAAGGGAGATGCTATCTGCATCCAGAAAAAGAACTGATAAATAGAAGTATGTATAGAATTATTTTACATATAAATACATATTTGTTTCTAACGGTAACCATCTCTAGGGCTGGGGGGAGGGGAGGGAAGAAAAAAAGAAAAAAGTTACATGATAGCTTTAATATATATTTTAAAGGAATAGGAAGTTGTACATTATAGATTTGCAGTCTCATGTGCAGTCATCTTTTTTCAATTCTACTATGTTACAGAAATGCTTGTTTTATTTCTTAAGTTCAGAATAAAATCAATTTTAAAAAATAAATAGAATATATTGTCTCCACAGAGAAAAGCTTCAGATCCAAGTCGATTTATGAACCGTGGTGGAAATCTCTTAAAAGAAGAAAAGCAACGAGCCAAGCTCCAAAAAATACTCCCTAAGGTAGACAATGCTTTTTGGAATGCTCCTCATGTTTTACATGCGAGGTCCTTCATTTCAAAATCTATCTTTGATAAAAGCAGAATTAGGAAAACAACACACACTGATTACAACATCAATAAAAAGAACAAAATTTTCAAGTTGGATGCTGCTTAATGACAATGACCAAACTTGACCTGGAAGAAGAGTTTAGAAAATGTCCCTTAATATCCCTTTTTTCTTTGTAGAGGTGGGGTTTTTAGGTGTGACTATAGTAATCTACTGTTTGATAAACCCAAAGACCCCAGCTTCTGGGATAAGAACTCATGATTTGACAAAAACTTCTGAGAAAACCAGAAAATAGTATGGCAGAGACTAGGCATAGACCAAAATCCTACAAACTATACCAGGATAAAGTCAGAATGGGTCCACAATTTACATATAAAGGCTGATACTATAAGCAAACTAGGAGAGCAAGAAATAGTTTACCTGTCAGATTTATGGAGAACGGAAAAATTCATGACCAAACAAGGGATAGAGAACGTTATGAAATGCAAAATGGATAATTTTGATTACATTAAATTGGAAAGTTTTTGCACAAACAAAGCCAATGCAACCAAAATTAGAAAGGAAGCAGAAAGCTGGAAAACAGTTTTTACAACCAGTGTCTCTGATAAAGGCCTCATTTCTAAAATATGTAGTGAACTGAGTCAAATTTATAAGAATACAAGTCATTCCCCAAATGATAAATGGTCAACAGATATGAACAGGCATTTTTCAGAGGAAGAAATGCTCTAAATCACTATTGATTAGATAAATGCAAAACAAAACAACTCTGAGGTACCATATCACACCTATTAGATTGAATAACATGGCAGAACAGGAACATTATAAATGCTGGAGAGGATGTGGGAAAACTAGAACACTAATGCATTGTTGGTGGAGTAGTAAAAAGATCCGACCATTCTGGAGAGCAATTTGGAACTATGTCCAAAGGGCTATAAAACTGTATACCTTTGACTCAGCAATACCACTTCTTGGTCTGTATCCCAAAGAGATCATACAAATGGGAAAAGGACCCACGTATACCAAAAATATTTATAGCAGCTCTTTCTGTGGTGGCCAGGAATTGGAAATTGAAGGGATGCTCATCTATTGGGGAATGGCTGAACAAGTTGTGGTATATGAATGTAATGGAATACTACTGTTCCATAAGAAATGATGAGCAGCTGGACTTCAGAAAACCCTGGAAAGACTTACATGAACTGATGCTGAGTGAAGTGAGCAGAACCAAGAAAACATACACAGTAACAGCCACATTATGTGATGACTAACTTTGATAGACTTACGTTTTCTTAGCAGTGCAAGAATCTAAGACATCTCCGAAAGACTCAAGATGGAAAATACTATGTACATCCAGAGAAAGAATTATGGAGTGTGAATGCAGATGGAAGCATATTATTTGCATTCTTTTATTTTTGTTTTGTTTTGTTTCTTCTTTCTCGTGGCTCCTCCAGTTGGTTCTAATTCTTCTTTACAACACTACTAATGTGAAAATATGTTTAATAGGAATGTATCTGTAGATCTTATATCAGATTACACACCATCTTGGGGAAGGAGTTAGGGCGGGAGGGGGAGAAAATTTAAAACTCAAAATCTTATTCTTATGGAAGTGAATGTTGAAAACTAAAAATAAATTCATAAATTAATTTTTTTAAAAAAGTTTTCTGCCCAAGAAACAAGTCCTTCTATACTAATTTCTCTGAACAGATACATAATAGCTCTCTCAAAGAGGCTATCCTTACTAGAGTTGTCCATTTGGTCACAAAGGACATTCTCAGGATTGAACTTCCTCAGGCATAAGGATTCTCATTAAGATCCAACCATTGAGACTTGGGTTTTGCTGAATGCCATAGCATCAGGTGCCATCAAAGCAAAGAAAAAAAATTTTAGAAGGAATGCCAGTGGCTTATTTCTCTGTCCTCCATCATGTGTTTTCTAAATAAGCTGGGGCTTTTTTTCCCTAATGATCAATTTTACACACATTCTCTGTCTTGCTCTCATGTTTTGCTTAGAGTTACAAACATATTGAAAAGCACAATTAGCCTCTGAATGGAAGAAGTCACCCTTTGAGAACAGCAAGATTAATAGGATGTTAGCAAGTTAATGATAATAAGATTTCTTTTTTTTAAATGACCTCAGCTGGAAGAGGAGTTGAAAGCACAAATTGAAATGTGGGAAAAAGAACATTCCAAGGCTTTTGTGGTGAATGGCCAGAAATTCATAGAATATATAATGGAACAGTGGGAGATGTTTCATTTGAAGAAAGACAAAGAAGAGCAGGAGCGAGTAAGTAAAAACAAAGAAAGAGAAAAGCTGTGAGCTCTTTGATCAGTATGTTTCTGCTAAGTTGGAAGGATGGTGAAAGCATATAGTCTATGTCCATCCCTTGCCTTCCATTTTGTGTGTGCTATAGACTAGCTTTGGGGCTCTGCCTTCATACCCTCATTTTGCTTTGATGTTGTGCTTATCACTGATGATTCTTATTCCTATAGCAACTAAAGAAGAACCAGCAAACAGGAGCAGAGATGTTATATAGCAGCAGATCCAAAATACTCTGCAAGAAGCAAGGACTGAGGCCTAATTCATCAGGCAAAGGCTACAAGGTAACAAAGCTTTACCTCGTTAAAAAGTCTGACTCCTGTTCAGAGAAATATTGTTTGGGAAAAGGTAGTAAGAATATCCAAAATGGCAGCTTGCTGGCTTGGAAAGTTTAATCCACGTTGGTTGAGTGAATGCCATAAAAACCCAGCAGCATTTACCTAATCGTTGCTTACCCTCTGTTGGGACTGGGAAAAGTCCTTGCCTGTGTGCTGATAATCTCATAGAACCTCTACCTTGCTAACCACCATGATTTCCCAGTGAATGCTCAGCCATCTATCTTATTTTAACTGCATTAAGCTTTTAGAGTATACTGAAGCAGGAATTTTCTAGGATTCTATTATCAACTTGGAAAGAAGGAAAGAAGAATTTATTAAGTGGCTATTATGTGCTAGGTACCATGCTAGGCACTTCTCACATATTATCTCATTTGATCCTTAACCTTGAGAGGGAAGGATTGTTATTATCCCCATTTTACAATTGAGGAAATTGAGTTTAAGTGACTTGCCCAGGGTCACACAGCTAATGTCTGAGGCTGGATTTGAACTTGGGTATTCCTGACTCCAGGCCCAGCTCTATGCCTCTCCAAATTAGAATCTAAATTCAAAACTGGAATAGGCATCAAGCTAGCATGATAAATGAAGGAGCGTAACTATATGACCTCTAGGGCTCCTTCCATCCATAAATCTTCTGAAACCTTGAAGTTCCATCTAACAAAGGGATGAACATTTTTTACATTGCTATCATTAGGCCTTTCACTATTTGACTGATAAGCAAAGGTTTGTCATCATGCCTGTTCTTTTGGTCAAGTTCAAGCCAGATACACCCATGAAACAGAATTCCCTGTTGCAGAGCTGCTACCATTCCTCACAGCTCTCATCCTGAGAAACCATGTTTCTTTCTAGTTATAATGGTTTAGTTAAATAGCTATTAGCTTCTTCCTCTGGTGATCTTTACCTTTTGCTTCCAACTTCTCTCATGCCATGTACTTCAGCCTAAGATTAGCTTGGCAGCAGGTCCCGACAGGACCCTCAGACTTATAGAATGATAAACATGTCTTGTCCTTGTGAGAGAAGCTTAAAGTGCCAGTGTTTCCACTCTTATTGCCTTCCTGGGTACTAGCTTTTCACTCACAAGTGCTTTCTAGACACGGGGAATTGTTTTTATACCTTCTTCTACAGCTCAGCATGTCCTAGGGCATAGCTATGTGCATCTGAGTTTTTTGTTACTGTACCAAGCAGTGTTTTTCCATGATTCTTGCTGGTGTAGGTAACTAAGATATGTTCTGTGGCATCATTCCCTCTGCATGCTCCTTAGAGACTGTGCTGAAAGGGTGGGCCAAGGAGGAAGACTTCACAGACCTGCCAGTTTTCTGGGCTCTTCTGGGAATGTGCTTCCCCCCCCACTTTCCTCATCTGTTTTTTATTTCTCTTCCAACAGTAAAAATCATCAGAGACTTCCAACTGTTACTTCTTCATACCTCCTGGACTTCACTACAAGTTTTTTTTTCTTAAACATTCATTCTGCTCATACTGGACAAGAAGAATATTCTCCTTGATCTAAAGGTCCCTTTGTAGGCCTAGGAATTTAACTGTAATGACTAATATTTATTCTATTTGTGTAATTTATATAAATATATATGCATATGTATTTAATGTGCTTTATCTTTAAATAAATAATTGAAAGCATAAATTTATGCATTAAGTATAAAATACTGTATTGTTCTCTGCCCTGTTCTGTTTCATTAAAATGAGATTAAATAATTTGTAGTATCTGCAAGAGAAGAAATGTCTTTGACCTTTTAGAGAACATTTTGACTAGAATGATTGGGGCAGAAGAAAGATTACTAGAGATACAGAAGACAGTGCATAGATGAGAGAAAGACGCAGTAGCTATGTTAAAGATTTGTTGTTCTTTACAACTGATTAATCACATGCTGTCTGCTAAAATTGGGGGGGAGGCGCGAATACAAAATTAATACAAGTACAAAATACAAAATACAAGTCTCTACTTTCCAGAAGCTCATAGAAAAGATTTAAAACTAGTATGAATGGAACAATTAAACAACTAATCTAAAAAAAAAAAACATTAATCTTGTCCTGGATGAATTAAAAGGAAAAGGATTTTTTTCATGCTTTGGTCAGGATAGATGTGATGGCAGTGGTAGCTAGATCACACATAAGCATAACATGGAAAGAACCACAGGAGCTTCGGCAGAAGCATGAATTCAAGAAAGATCAGTCAGGCCACTTGGGTTTGGTCCCTTCCAGTGGCCTATTCCCTGATAATTAACTCATGCATTGAACATATCAAAAATAGACAAGGAGGGAAGGGAGAAACTGTGCCACTTTTATATAACTTCCATCTATTAACTTTCTTATGTGAAAACTCCTTTACCTATAGGGTAAAACTCCTCATGAATCCCTCCAGTCCAGCTCCAGGTACCAGGACACTTTCCTTTTCTATAAACCAGCCTTTTCTCTTCTATAAACCAGGAGGATTTCACCCATTTTATTGTACTGTTGGAAGCCGGTGATGCTCACAGAGAAGGAGTAGTGTTGGAATCCCTTTTAGGGTGCTGGAGAATCCATAGGACTGGTGATGGTCCACTTGCCTCCCTCCACATTTAATTGGTCCCTGAGGGGGAAATACTACATGCAACAGTAGCCAAAAACTGCCCTGTGACAGTGGAGAAAGCTGGGCCACCTTCTCCCTTTTCTCAATTGCTACCTAATATAGTTGCCTTTCTAGCCAGGCACAGCTGCTTCTATATTTTTGCTCCTTGTGTAGCAACAAGCACTGTGTGTATTAAGCATGATGCAGAAAGTTAAGAACCAAGGGCTGAAGGGGCTCTAGGCCCCAACCCTGACAAAGGAAGTGAGCCCATCTTCTTCACTCCTCCTTGTTGGGTTTGATAAGCCCATATTCCACTGCCTTTGCAAGACAGCCAGTTTATGCCCTCGTGAATGGTCCAGCCTCACCCTGGGCAAGCAGGGACAGGATCTCCAACACTTCACTCTCCATTAGTTTCACTGTGATTTCCCTTGAAGCCTCCACTATGTTCAGCACCAACACAGACAGCACCAAGGTGCTGCAGCTCCAGCTTAGGACTCAAAAGCAGAGCTTGCTAATGTGTTGTCTAGGAAGAGAACATGCCAGGTTCTTCCAATACAGAAGTGGGATCACCCACCCAGAAGTGGGTTCTCCTCACTCATACAGCATAGTAGACCTATACCTATTCTGGGGATGGATGGCACTAACCTTGTTCTAATTATACCCGCTTGACAATTTGAAAACTTAAAAGATTGCTGCCTTACCCCAGTTAACAAGGAAGGAAAAGTACTGAAACAATGAGGAGTATTATTGACACAAATTAGGATGACATTCCCCACTTGGGTGATTCGAATACAAAATGGGGGCAGGCCACCCAATGCTGCCCAGTGGAGTAGCTCATCTTTTTCTCCACTGTACAGCACCAGTAACTTCAGTTGGTCATTGCCTTCAGCCAGAAACAAATCTTGCACCAATAATGGGAAAAGTCAGTGAAGAATAACCCATTCTTCCGAGAATAGCCTAGTGGAGTGAAAAAAGCTTGTCTTCTTAAAAAATCCTTGACTTTTATGTGCATTTTACATATTTGATGGAGTGGGAAGAGTACTGAAGTTGGAGTCAGAAAACATTAGAGAATTCAAACCTTGCCTAACAGCTACAATCTATGATCTTAGGCCGGTCGCTTCACCTGTTTCTTTATCTATAAAATCTATAAAAATAAGCCTGTAGTGCCTACCTCAGAGGTGTTTTTGGTACCAAAGAGATAAGGTATGGAAAAAGCCTTTTGCAAACCTTCAGCTATATAAATTTCAGCTCTTATCATGAGAATACACTCAAGAGTCTTTCTTCTTACTGCCCCCTAAGTATGGAATCTATGTTGGTACCCTGCCCCTCCCTCTCAGCTCCTTACCTCCTTGCTCATGGCCATGTTACACATGCACTTAGTGGCTGCCCAGTGGATCATTTCATGCTCCTCAAACATGTAGCCCTCAATCATTGGCACTACCTTCTCTTTCAGGATCTTCTGCCTGTGGGAGCAGAGGCCAGCAGTTTGAAGGTCCCACTACATATATCCATCTCTTGCCCTACTCAACTCAGGATTCCCAGGCCAGAGATTTTCCTCAGTGGTAGTGAAAACCTCCATTTTCCAACAGAGGCTCACCATCAGCCACTAAAGTCCAGAGAGCAGCTGTTCAATTTCCTGTTAGCTTTAGCTCATCAATCAAACAGAATTTAAGTAGGCTGGAGAGTAAGAATAAGAGCCAGTAAACCCTACTTGAAAGAGGAGGGAACTCACATTGGTGGCTATGAGTTCCAGAGACATAGGGACTTCATCTTACCTAAGCCTTTCACTGATCCCTGCCAGTTGCTTAAAGCCATGAGTGCTTCAAAGTTCTGACTAGAAATACTGGTTTTCAGTTGCACCTGTCTAGGAGGTCGGAACAGGGAATTCTTGTAGAAAATGTCTTTAGCCTGGCTCCATGTCCCATCAGTGATGATGATAGTGGAAAGATGATTAGGAGAATTTGATATCAATTCTTCCAAATTAATTGCTTCAGCACCAGGATACAAAATTAAAGTGCCAGGATTTTGGCAAATAGTTTAAAGTTCAGTATCTCTTTCCTCACTGAACTGTCAACCAATCTTGACCTTAACCTTGTCCTGGGGAAGACATGCAGCAAACAGAGATACTGTCCGTAATACTTTGTTTTCCTCTGCCCGGATGCTGAATTATATACTGGTTGGTAGAGATATTTAGAGGGGGTACTGGCAGAAATGGACATAAGCAGACCTTCTGTGGACAGCTACAGCAGCTGCACTCCGGCCTCCTCAAGGAGTGATCTACCCACAGCTCCTAGAGCCTGTCTGCGCAGTTGCCGCCATTCTTCGGGTCAGAGAAGGACAGTGCCGCTGCAGCTGACTCCACGGACCTCTCGCCCTCCCTTTGCTGTCTCCAGCAGTATGAGGGGCTCTGTTGCCCCGGCGCCAGACCCCACCAATGCAGCCTCCGCCTAGCCACCAACTGCCACTTCCATCTTTATAACATGCTCTGGCTGTCATACCACGCCACACAGGACTGGCACCTCCAAGTCTATTTCTTTTCGGTTAGTGTCCTTATGTGTGTTTATGTGTAAGATGGGGAACCTGGCAAAAGCCCAAATGCCTTCTGAGTGGAGAATGGCCAAACAGACCGTGGTCCTTTGGGAAGGTGGTGTGGGATGAAACCTTGGAACAAAGCAAAAACCTCAGAAGCCCTCAGAGGTCATCTAGACTAAACCCCTCAATTGTCTGAGGAGGACACCAAGGCCTTCCCAGGCAGGAGAAGAAGAGGAAAAAAAAACACCCTAGTGAAAGAACAAATTAAAAATTTCCAATTAAACACCAAATTGGAAAGACTGAAAATCAAAGGAGAGATTAATAAAACTGAAAGTAAGAAAACCATTGAACTAACAAATCAAATTAAGGGCTGGATTTATGAAAAAAACCCCAACAAAACATAAACTATTGGTTAATTTGATTTAAAAAAAAGAAAGAGAAAAACAAGATGACCAATCTGAAAATGAAAAGGATGAATTCACCACCAATGAAGATGAAAATAAAGTAATTATTAGGAACTATTTTCCCAGTTATATACTAATAAATTTAACAATCTTAGTTAAATGGATGAATATTTTTAAA
This sequence comes from Vombatus ursinus, assembly GCF_900497805.2. Taxonomy (NCBI): domain Eukaryota; kingdom Metazoa; phylum Chordata; class Mammalia; order Diprotodontia; family Vombatidae; genus Vombatus; species Vombatus ursinus. The sequence goes on from NW_020954222.1 coordinate 39,362, forward strand.
AAATATATACATTGCTCAGATTATCAGAAGAGGAAATAGAATATTTAAATATCTATTTTATTTATTTATTTGGCTAGGCAATGGGGTTACGTGACTTGCCCAAGGTCACATCTAGTTAGTGTTATGTGTCTGAGGCAGGGTCCTCCTGATTCCAGGGCTGGTGCTCTATCCACTGTACCACCTATCTGCCCCCTAATATCCCTATTTAAAAAAAAAATTGAATAAGCCATCAGTGAGCTCCCTCAGAAGAATTCCCCAGGACCAGTTGGATTCACAAAAGAATTCTAACAAACAAAGAACAATTAATTTCAATACTATGTAAACTATTTGGGAAAAATAGGTAAAGAAGTAGTCCTATAGATTCATTTTATAATGCAAAACCCAGATGAACAAAGACAGAGTAGAAAGTGGGAAAAAGAGTGGAAAAAAGTCAGTGGAATAGATTACACACAATATGTAGTAGGAAAGAACATTTTAATCTTGTGTTTGATAAATGCAAAGATCCAAACTTTTACGACAAGAACTCACTATTTGACAAAAATTGCTGGGAAAACTGGAAAACAGGTTGGCAGAAAGAAGGTATAAACCAACACTGCACACCACAGAGTGAGATAAGATAAAATGGGTTCATGATTTAGACATAAAGGGTGATATCACAAGTCAGGTGAGCAAGGAAAATTTTATCTGTCAGATCTATGGACAATGGAAAAATTTGTGACCAAACAAGAGATAGAGAATATTTTGGGATGTAAGATTGATAATTTTGATTACATTAAATGTAAAAAGTTTTGCAAAAACAAAGCCAATGCAGCAAAGATTACAAGGACAGCACAGAATTAGTGGGTGGGGGAATTTACAGCAAGTTTCACTAGTAAAGGCCTCACTTCTCACATATGTAGAGAACTGAGTCAAATTTATAAGACTATGAGTCATTCCCTAATTGATAAGTGATCAAAGGATACAGTTTGGTTTTGTTTTTTTTTTTTTTGGCTAGGCAATGGGGTTAAGTGACTTGCCCAGGGTCACACAGCTAGTAAGTGTTATGTGTCTGAGTCCAGATTTGAACTTGGTTCCTCCTGAATCCAGGGCAGGTGCTCTATCCACTTCGCCACCTAGCTTCCCTCGTGATCAAAGGATATGAACGGGTAGTTTTTAGAAGAAGAAATCAAAGTTCTCTAAAGGCATATAAAAATGTTCTAAGTCACTATTGATTAGACAAATGCAAACTGAAAGAGCTATGAAGTACCACCTGTTAAAAATGATTTCTCTTTGGTAATCTGTTTCTTGGAGATTCAGAGCTCCACCCTGCCAGCCTTCTGCTTCAAAGTTCTTCAGAAGGACATCTCTGATAATGAGATTACATTGAATCTTCTTATCTTGGTCATACTCTAACCCAGGCTTGAATTGATTTTATCTACTCAGGTTTGGGTACAGACAGACTTCCAAGACTGGGAGTGGTATTTCCTTTGATGGTGGGGGATATTGGCCCCTAAGGACAGAGTGATCTAAGGAACACACACACCTCCTAGTATGTCCACCAATCACAGTTGATTAGCACCCCCTTGGGAACACTCACTCTTCCAAGGGCATGTAATGCTGTACCCCAAAATCCCAAACTGAGCCAATTCTGAACTGATCCCCTAGGGGGAGCCAAGTTTGGGACTAAACTATGCAATGCATGTCAAGTCACTTTGAGAATTTAAACTGTGGACACATGTTACCCAATTTCATTTGTCTCTTTCTTAGAACAGGCTCTGTTTCAAATTGGGTTCATGGGGTTTGGGGTTCATACACCTCATAGCTAAAAAAGAATGGCTAATATGACAGAAAAGGAAAATGAGAAATGTTGGAGGGGATTTGGAAAAACTGGGATACTAATATACTGCTGGTAGGGTTGTGAACTGATCCAATCATTCTAGAGAGTGATTTTGAACTATGCCCAAAGGGCTATAAAACTGTGTATACCCTTTGACCCAGCAATTATTTAGGTTTGTACCCCCAAAGAGGTAAAAAAAAAAAAGAATGTACATGTATAAAATTATTTTGGCAGCTCTTTTTGTGGTGGCAAAGAATTGGAAATTGAGGAGATGGGTGTTGTTGGAAATAACCTCTGGTGCCCAAATATTCACAGTAAGTTAGACAGACTCAGGATAAGTGAAGGAGTTGAAACCTTTAATATGCTCCCTGCAGGAAGTGGGTGTTGAACTCAAGATGAGCACACACATACACTACAGAAGCATGAACAAACCTTATATCCCTATTCCCAGCCGCAAGTCCCTCCTAGCTGACTTTCATTGGTAGAAGTCAGCATAGGTCACAGACTTACTGAAACCCCCACCTCATGTTGCCCTTGGTATGTTTCACCACCACCTTCATACATTGTATGTTCAGAAAATGGTGTCTTAACCCTGCCCTGTTGTGGAGAAAGAAGCTAGTATTCATGAGCCTATTAAGTATGCACACTCTAAGTACAGCTTAACCTTTGTCCTACTTTTCAGCCTTCCCAATCACACCGCAAGTTTCACCCAATTTTAGCTGGTTCTTGAAGCTCCTCACCCAGAGCTACTTTCCTCTTAATTTCTTTATATGGAAATGTAACTGTTTTTTTCTTCTTCTTTTTCTTTTTTTATTAATTTATTTTGATTTATCAACAATCACTTCCATAAGCTTTTGAGCTTTAAGTTTTTCTCCCCCTCCCTCCCTCCCTCCCTCCCTCCCCAAGACAGCACGCAATCTAATATAGGCTATACATATACATTCTTATTACACATATTTTCACATTAGTGATGTTGTAAGTAAGAATTAGAACCAATAGGAGGAACCACCAGAAAGAGGAAACAAAACACAACAGAAGAAAAAAATAGCAAATAGTATGCTTCGATCTGCATTCAAACTCCATAGTTCTTTCTTTGAATGTGGATAGCATTTTCCATCATGAGGCTTTTGGAGATATCCTAGATCCTTGTATTGCTGAGAGGGGTTAAGTCTATCAAAGTCAGTCATCATGCAATGTGGCTGTTACTGTGTACAATATTCTACTGGTTCTGCTTACTTCACTCAGCATCAAACCTTACAAGTCTTTCCAGGTTTATCTGAAGTCTGCCTGTTCATCATTTCTTATAGCACAATAGTATTCCATTACGTTCATATATCACATTTACAATTATGATAACTATCTGTGTCTTTCTCTTCATCCTCCCCCCTCCCGTTTATGTTTTTCTTTCTCCTTTCTCCTTTTCCCTCCTCACTAATGTTTTGCTTTTGACCACTGTCTCCCTCAGTCCCACCTCCCTTCTATCAGCCCCCTCCCTTTTTGTTGCCCTTTTCCCTCCTACTGCCTATAGGGCATTTCTATATAGGGATTTCTATACCTGATTATGTTATTCCCTTCTTAAGCCAAATCTGATGAGACTAAGGTTCAAACAATGCTCATCTCCCTCCCTTCTTTCTCCCTGCTGTAATAGGTTTTTATGCCTTTTCCTGTGATGTAATTTACCCTTGTCTGACTCTTCCTTTCCTTTTTTTCTCAGTACATTTTCTTAGATCCGATTAATTCACTTACTTGGATCCATTTAACCCACTTGATTAGATTTTTTTCATCATTACATCAAAGTCAATTTATTCCCACCCCCTTTATGTATACCCCTTTTACATGGTGTAATAAAAATACAATTCTCCTATGCCCAAAGGGCTATAAAAATGTGCATACCCTTTGACCCAGCAATAGCACTTCTAGGGCTGTATCCCAAAGAGATCATACAAATGGGAAAAGGACCCTCATGTACAAAAATATTCATAGCAGCTCTTTCTGTGTTGTCAAAGAATTAGAAATTGAGAGGATGCCCATCCATTGGGGAATGGCTGAACAAGTTGTGGTATATGAATGGAATACTATTGTGCTATAAGAAATGACAAACAGGCTGACTTCAGAAAAATCTGGAAAGACTTGTATGGTCTGATGCTGAGTAAAGTGAACAGAATCAAGAGAACGTTGTACACAAAAACAGCCACATTGTGTCATGACTAATATTGATAAACTTAACCCTTCCCAGCAATACAAGGATCTAAGACATCTCCAGAGGCCTTGTGATGGAAAATGCTATCCACATCCAAAGAAATAACTATGGAAGTTGAATTGCTATTTTTTTCTCTTCTGTTGAGTTTTGTTTCCTCTTTTTGATGGTTCCTCCTATTGGTTTTAATTTTTACTTACAACATCACTAACGTGAAAATATGTTTAACATGAATATAAATGTATAGCCTATATCAGATTGTGTGCCATCTTGGGAAGGGTGGTGGGGAGGAAGGGGGAGAAAAATTTTAAACTCAAAAGCATATGGAAGTGATTATTGATAAATCAAAATAAATTAATAAAAAATAAAAAAATAATAAAAATACAGTTCTCAAGAGTTACAAGTGTCATCTTCCCTTGTAGGGATGTAAAGAGTTTGTCCTTATTAATAACATGTTGTTACTTTCTGTCCCATTTACCTGTTTATGTCTGTCTTGAGTCTTGTATTTGAAGATCAAATTTTCTGTTGAGCTCTGGTCTTTTTATCAAGAAGGTATGGAAATCCCCTATTTCATTGAATATCCATCTCCTCCCCTGAAAGATCATGCTCATTTTCGCTGGGTAGTTGATCCTTAGTTGTAATCCAAGCTCCATTGCTTTACGTAATATCATATTCCATGCCCTACGGTCTTTTAATGTAGAAGCTGCAAGATCCTGTGTAATCCTGACTGTGCTTCCATGATATTTAAATTGTTTCTTTTTGGCTGCTTGCAGTATTTTCTCTTTGACCTGTTAATTTTGGAATTTGGCTACTATATTCCTTGGCATTTTCAATTTGGGATCTCTTTCAGGAGATGATCAGTGGATTCTTTCTATGGATATTTTACCCTCGGTTCTAGGACTTCAGGGCAGTTTTCCTTGATGATTTCCTGAAAGATACTGTCCAGGCTCTTTTTTTTTCATCATGATTTTCAGGTAGACTAATAATTTTTAAATTGTCTCTCCTGGATCGATTTTCCAGTTTTTACTAATTGTTGTTTTACTAATGAGATATTTTACATTTTCATCTATTTTTTCATTCTTTTGTTTTTGTTTGACTGATTGTTGCTTTCTCATAGAGTCATTAGCTTCCATTTACTCAATTCTAATTTTTAACAAATTGTTTTCTTCCTTCCCCGTTTGTCTAATTGTATTTTTTAGGGACTTGTTTTCTTCAGTGTACTTTTTTTCCAGTTGGTCAATTGTATTTTTTGGGGGGTGGGCAATCGGGGTTAAGTGACTTGCCCAGGGTCACACAGCTAGTAAGTGTCAAGTGTCTGAAGCTGGATTTGAACTCAGGTCCTCCTGACTCCAAGGCCAAAGCTCTATCCACCTAGCCACCTAGCTACCCCTTCAATTGTATTTTTTAAGGACTTGTTTTCTACAGTTAATTTTTGTCCTTCCTTTTCCAAGCTATTGACTCTCTCTTGCATACCTCTCATTTCTTTTCCCATTTTTTCTTCTACCTCTCTCATTTGACTTTTAAAATCCTTCTTGAGCTCTTCTAAGAAGGCTTTTTGGGTTTCAGACCAGTTCATATTCCCTTTTGAGGTTCCAGATGTGGGTTTGTTGACAATATTGTCCTCTTCAGAATTTCTGCCTTGATCTTCACTCTTCCCATAATAAGAATCTATCCTACATTTCTTTTTGGTTATGGTGTTTGCTTATTTCCTGGCCTTTAAATAGACTGGGCTCTCCTGCTGGGGAGCAGAGGGCACTGACCCAAGCTTCTTGTGTTGGAAACCTCGGGCCTGGTGGATGGCTTTGTGTGCTAGGGCCTCCAATGTTGGCAACTGGAGGCTGTAGGATTCTGGCGGCTTACCTGGTATTGGGCTGGAATCAGCAACACTGGAACTCTAGGGGTAGAATTGAATAATGTGGTTTCTGGAGATTTCCTGCTCACCCAGGCCTTTCCTTCCTTTTGCTTTCTTCAGCTCTTTTCAGATGGATATTGTAGGGTGTTTATCCACCTGGGGCCCCTTGGAACACTGCTTCCCTTAGTTTTGCTGAGGCACTGAGATAGCCGGTTGCTGTAGAATACCTTTTCCACTGGGACCCCCCACCCTCAATGAGGTACTCTGGGGTCTAGGTATTGGTGTTTGCCTGCTCCACCACCTGGGCTTCAGGATCTGTTCCTGGTATGCTGAGGTAGGGCTTTCCACCACCTTGCTGGATTGCCTCCCGTTCTGTATTGCTTCCTCTCCCCCAAGGTAAGAGGGGCCTTTCCAGTTAATCCCTCAAGCTACCTGGGCTACTGGACTGCTGCTCCCCATCTTTCTTCTGGTTCAGCTGTTCCAGGGTTTTTCCTGGGGTGATATTTTCTGGGCTTTCAGGGGTTAATAAGGAAGAGTAAGAGAGACTCATCTCTTACTTTGCCATCTTGGCTCCCAGAAACAGAGGTCTAATATAACTGTTTCTTACTTCTCACACTATCATTTGGGGAATGGGTGAGCAAGCTGTGGTAATTAATTGAGAAAAAACACTATTGTGTTGTAAGAAATTATGAGTAGGATACTACAGAAAAACATGGAAATACATGAACTGATGCAAAGTAAAGTGAGCAGAACCAGGAGAATATTGTACAGAGTAACAGCAATATTTTATGATGATCATACATAAAGATATGAATAGATATAGATACATACATACATGCATATACACACATTTGGTATGAACATAGCTGTTTGCTAGTTGTCTCCTTCCATTCAAGTATGAGCTCCTTAAGGTCAGGGACTTTGAACTCTGGCTTTCCTTTGTATCCTCAGTGCTTAGCAAGATGGGGTCCAAATCGGAAGCTCTTAAAAATGCTTATTGACCAACTTACTGACTGCCTGAAGCTTTTGTATAAAAGGAAAATTCTTTGCTTGGGTTTTTCTCCATGATTAAGGAGGCAAAACTCAGGACAAAGAGAATAAAAAAAAGCTTATTATAAGTATGTTAAGGTAGCAAATGAAGATCAATGATAGCTTCAAGGTGGAGGCCAGCTTTTAATGGGAACTTTAAAGACAATTCAAATAGATCTACCTCAGTAAAAGAGGCTGGGCCATTGCATCTCATTTCTTCCCCAAGTTTTCAAGAACAGTAACAATTTGCAGGTAGGGGTACTATGTCAAAGGCAGGGGTGCATAACAAAGAGCAGGTAATGCAAAATGCTACAGACTTGATGTCAACTTCCTCAACAGAACCTGCCCCCCTAACACACACATAGATTGACAAGAAAGGCTGGAAAGAATAAGTCAGTGAGTCAACATAATGTTCAGTACTTTCCTGTTGGGCCCTTTGTAATGCTTTGAATCTGCTTTGTTCACCATATCTGGTCTGCCCTTGGCTCAATATGTAGAAAAGTAGATCAAACATTCCCCCAACTCAGATGCTGGGGGAAAAGTGCCAATCCTCCAGACCCTTCCAAGTTCCCTGTGGATTAGCCCAGATCAAGGTCAAGCCTAGGTCTAGAGCTCGCCTCTTTTTCCCCCCATGAGTTCTTTCTCAGGTGTCTAGCTGGAATGCTCTCTCCTCTCTTCTGTATCTTGAATTTCTCCCTCCCAGGGTGTGACTAAGCACCTCAATCAATCCACACAGATTGGCCTCCCCCAATGACGCACGCAGACTTTAGTCAAATCTAGTGAACAGTTGTCAACTCTGAAAACAAATGGTCAGAGTCACAGAGGTTGTGCAACCTCTCTCAACTCTGAAAATACCAAAGAGCTCACACAGGTTATCACAACCACAGTTAACACTGACAAATAAAATAAAATAAAAACAAAATAAAACCAAAGAGCTAACAGTGGTGATAAGCAAAAAGGTTTCACTATTGTGAAGGAAACAAACTAGATACATGTGTTGGGACCTCCTCTGATACTGAGGAGACTCAATTTGATGTGAGTAAATCTCAATACATATACTAGTGGCTACACAGTGAGCTGTAGCCCTGACAATGAGGGATAACAGCAACAATGGGACAAGTTTGACTTGAAGCAGGGTTTCCTGACTGGACCATGGTTTCTGTAGGTACCCCACTCCAAAAATTAACCTACAGAAGTTCCTTACAAAATCAAAATGAAAAATCAAAAATTGTTTTCAAATATCAGCTTACCATTTGCATGTGTAATTGCTCCAGAGAAAAGACCATTCTGCCACATAAACCATAGAACACAGTCATAGTAATTATAAATGCCAAAGCCCATGCAAAATGATTCACTAAGGACCTGTCAGTATCATTCTGTAACTGATACCCACTCTATTCCCATATTTGTCTTTTGCAAGGAACCTTGAGCCAGCAACAATTCAATGGAATTGAACGTATGAGATTTAACAAGTCATGAAAAAAAGCCCAAAATAAAGAGTGAGCACTCCACATGTCAGGGTCTGACAAGCCTATGACAGGACTATGTTAGAAGACAAGGGCTATCCATGCATTCATTCCACCAAGTTGGTCTCTTTATTTGTCTGCAGAAAGTGCTACTGGCCTCATTTCTTTCCATGGACTCATCAATGGAACTGAAAGGTGTCATCACACTTGCTGTGTGGACCTTGAAGACAATGGTATGGCCAGACCTGAATAGATGAAGGAGTAGAAGAGCTTAAAGAGTTTGAACTTGAGAAGTGTGTAAGTGGCTACAAGCTCATCTGCACTTGAATACTGGAAGTTTTGACTTCAAATCTCACTTCAGCTCTGTCTTAGTTGAAGCAACCTGGTTCACTCACTTTGACAAACTAAGCCTCAGATAACTCCTTTATAAAATATGGGGAGGAATGGTTCTTACCATACTCACTAGCCATGATAATACAATGTCAAAAGAAGTCCAAAAATCACAAGATACTGACAATCACATCATCTTCATCACCACCATCACTGTTATTCCTACGATTGGAACTATGCTTCCTTTCTGCACGTACCCTTCAGAAAAGATCCTTCATGAGTAAATCTGAAGAATTTCATCTGTCTATCCAGAAGCATCTTCTCTAGTTGCCAGTCATGATTCCCTTTCCAAAACCCACCCTGGAGGAGTGTCTTCACCAAGAGAAATGGTTTGTGGCAATATTTTTTTCCATCCTTATTGTTGCTATGTGTCCACAAGAGGGCGTCTGAATCTTTGGCAAAGAAACCATTTCAGGAATGAAAAATGCAGAACATTTTTGAAAATTCAGGGATCCACAGACAAAGAAATCGAATACCTGACCACTTAAAATATCCTGGAAACTGACCCAGCCTTGCTACATCTTTTAGCCCTTCCATTCCCCTTTCCTGTTGACACAATTATGTCCTTTTTGAGATTGGAAAATATAATTTTTTTTGCAAAGCAAAACACTATTATGTCTGTGACTAAGAGCACAGCCTATGCCTTGAGTCTGAAGACCACTTTTATTCTTACAGCTGCAAAAGTCCGTCTAGCATTTTGACCTTGCAGAATGACCTCAATATCATCAATTGTTACAACACAAACCCTGGAAAACATGGGGGGCTCTTTCCATGAATGAAAGGAATGCAGCTAATAGGAGCAGTTGAAGGTGAAGTTAAGGTTAAAGTCCAACCCCCTTCTGAAACTGCTCAGTAAAAAATGTTGGGGTTTCCATAAGAGCCTATGTGAGTTAGAAATCTCCACTTGGGCATGAGAAATCTTGACTTGATATATCACTTCAGCTATGTCCTAGCTGTGGCACCTTTGCTCACTCCCTGTGAACACTCTCAGAGTTAGAGGAGTGCTCTAACAGCAGAATGATACTTGCATCCTGTGGTGTTCTTTGGAAATGAAATGAAAAGTGAAGGAAAACAATTAAACAACAATGGCATTAAATGTCATCATCATCATAATCATTGTCATTTTTGCCAGAACCTTGAATCATTAAGGTCTATGATCACTTTCAGAGGAAATCTCTTCGGACTTCAGATAAGTAAAATAATCCCACTCTCAAGAGAAACCCCTCTCTTGTTATAATAGCCAAAAATCTATTCAGATTTTTCTTTCACTTTACACTTTCAAATTTTAAGAAGGATTGTAGATATTTTGCTTTCAAACTTAAATGTAGTAGTTTCACATTTGAAATTCAGTCCTATGAAGCAGTCTGTATAGTTTAACCGAGAAAAAGTTCTAACAATAAGAAATGAAGAAACCATTTTAACCAGAAAGCTAATGCACACAGAGAAATTTGTTCAGTCATTCACTGCCTGTTTCAACCTGGAAACTGATCCTGCAATCCAACAACTTTAGTTCCTTGGATTCCCTTTTTCCTCTTCTACAATTCAAGAGATGTCTTACTCCCTTGAAACCTTTGACCCCATTGCACTAAAAGACTTGACTATCAGGGGTGAGGAAGAAAACATTTGTAAAGCTTGGACTGTTGAAACAGAGAGTAGAACAATGGGTACAGCAGTGGGCATTGCCTTTTTAGTTGTTTCCACAATTTAATTAGATTCCTAAAACCCCCATATTACGTGTGAATGTAACTGTGTGGCAGGCATCCCCAATTAGCAAAATAAATCCTTTCTTAATATAAAGAAGCATATAAGTTTCATAATCATACTCACTTAGTTACACCCTCTAGGCACAACTTTCATATAAGTAAGCTTAGGCACTGCCTAAGCTCGTGCTGTCGTTTACCACCGACAAATTTGCAAACCATCTCCTTACACATAAGTACACCCTTCTAGAAACTGAATAAATAGCCCATTATTTAGCCAGCCCTAGCCAGAGAAGACCAGTCAGCTTGGACATAAGGCTGATTACCTGACTCTGCCTAAGAGATCCAGTACCTTCAGGAAGCAATCCTGTACCCCTGTAACCATGGGCAGCTCCTGGTGGACAGTTTCATCAGAGTTGCCCTACACCATCCCTGCCCCTAACCATTTACATTTCCTCTTAAATTGAAGAAGAAAGAAAAGGGACTCCAAGGCAGTAAACTTATGTTACTAAAGAAATTTGATTAATTCCAAAGGAAGTCCATGGAGGTAAGAGATCTCCACTTTGACTGTGAACACTCTCAGAATGAGAGTAGTGCTCTAACAGAATAATGGTACTTGTAGCATGTAGTGTCCAGGGAAATGGAATAAAAAAGGAAGGAAAAATTAAATGGAAATGGCATCAAACATCCTCAGATTCATCATCATTATCGTCGTCACTCCTGTCAGATCCATAAACCATTAAGGCATGACCACTTCCAAAGGGAATCACTTAGGACTCCAGATCAATAAACTAATCTCCCCTCTTGTTTTACTACCAAAAAATCTTATTCGTTTTGTATACTCCTTTGGGACCTTGCAAAAGGGCCCAGGACCTCTGTCATTGTCACCAAAGAAACCCTAAAAAGCATGGGGACTCTTAAAATTAGTGGTAGAGTACAAACCCTTTTTAAAATGCTCACAGACAAGTGCTGCTAAGTCCCCAGGAGTCCAAGGGTGTTAGCAACCTCAACTTGGGCACCAGCAATCTTGACTTAATATCTTACTTTAGCTGTCTACTAGCTGTGGCACCTTTGTTCACTTCCTGTGAAAACTTTCAGAATCAGAGTAGTTTTGTGACAGAATAGCAGTACTTGTGTCATTGGGTATTCAGGGAATTATGATGAAAAGTGAAGGAAAAATTGAACAGAAATGATATTAAACCTCCTCCTCCTCATCATCATTATAATCTTCATTGTCACAATCATTTTCATTTCTCTCAGAACCATGAATCGTTAAGGCAAGATTATTTCAAATGGGAATCTTTTAGGGAGACTGATGTAAAAACTTAATCTTGCCATCTGTAGACCTCCCCCCTTTACGTACTAGCTACAGAACTCATTCAGAACTGTCACCTCCAAAAGTAACTTCACATTTGAAAAGGCATTCCAGAGACTTTACTTTCAAACTTAAGTATAGCAGTTGCAATTGAGTTTTAAGATGGAGTCTGAAAACTTTACCAGAGAAAAATTCCTCACAAGGAAAAATGCAGAAATCTTTTGACCAGAAGGCAAATGCACACAAAAAGCTTTGGTTAGTTTGTCATTGCCAGTATCAACCTGGAAACTGATCCTGCCATCCAACAATTCTAGTCCCTTGGAATCTCTTTTCCTTCTTTCTCAATTCATGAGAACATAGCTTACCAGATTTCAGAAGACTGTGAAAAAAAAGAACCATAGCTGTTCACCTTCAATCAATGGGGAAAGGCCTATATCTTGGGATTGAGGTGAAAACGTATCCATTCAGACCAGTAGCTACATCTATTTAGCTATGGAATAGGCCCTTGGTCAATCATACCCAAATGGTCTCATCAGGGTCACAGAACCACCCTGACTTTCCTACTGTATGACTTTTGATGACAAAGAAATGTAAAGAATTCAAGAAGTGGTGGTCAATATCATAATGCTGCAAAACTGGTGACAGATACAGAGTATTCCTAGTGGCTTAGCACCCAGAATTTAGGATGAGTATGTTAAATTGCAATCTCATTTCAATCTTTCTAAATTCTGGCACTGTGATCCTGTCACATTCACCAGAAAACTTATTTCATGTGTGGTTTATGTTAGCACTTACTTAATTGAGTGGCTAGCATTTTGGGATGGTAAATAAAAGAAAAATTGGACAGAAATGGCCCTCAGCATCATCATCATCACCACCAGAACTATCATTATTGATTACCACTGTTGTCAGGCATTGACCCATTCCAAAAGGAGCCAATTAAACTCCATCAATATGACATACACTGACTATCTAGAGATACCACTCCTTTATTACCAAGCACAAACACCTCTCCAAAAATCAACCTAAAGATTGCTTCCAAAATAAAAATGACACTTTACCACTTCCATTGGTAAACCTATTTGGTGACAACACATATTGAAGAGTACTACTAATTATAAATTCAAAATCCAATGAAAAATGATGGAGGACCTTCTTGTCAGTATGATAGTTTAATTGATGCCAGCTCTGTTAATGTATTTGTCTTTAGCAAAGAACCTCTTGTGAGCATCAATTCAATGGAATTGAGTGTGACAGATTTTAAAAGCACAGTATTGTAGCCCTTTGAGCATAGTTCCAAATTGATCTCCAGAATGGTTGAATCAGTTCACAACTCCACCAACAATACATTAGTGTTCCAAATTTCCCATATGTTCAACAGTTATAATTTTTCTTTTTTGTTATATTAGACAATCTGATACCTCGGAGTTGTTTTAATTTGCATTTCTCTAATCAATAGTGATTTAGAGTATTTTTTCATATGACTATAAATATTTTTAATTTTTTCATCTGAAAACTGCCTGTTAATATCCTTTGACCATTTGTCACTTGGAGAATTACTTATATTCTTACAAATTTATAAACAAAGTTCTTTATTTATTTGAGAAATTAGTTATTATCAAAAACACTGGCAGTAAAAATTGTTTACTGGCTTTCTGCTTTCCTTCTAATCTTGGTTGCATTGATTTAATTTGTGCAAAAACGTTTTAATGTAATATAATCAAAATCATCCATTTTGCCTTTCATAATGTTCCCTACCTCCTGTTTGATCATAAATTCTCCCATTCTCCATAGATCTGACAGGTAAATTATTCCTTGATCTCCGAATGTTCTTATGGTATCCCACTTTATGTCTAAATCGTGTACCCATTTTGACATTATCTTTGTATACTGTGTAAAATGTTGGTCTATGCCTAGTTTCTGCCATACTATTTTCCAGTTTTCCCAGCAGTTTTTGTTAAATAATAAGTTCTTAACCCCAAAGCTTGAGTCTTTGGGTTTATCAAACAGTACATTAGCATAGTCATTGACTACTGTGTCTTATGTACTTAACCAATTTCATTGATCCACCACTCTCTTTCTTATCCATTACCAAATAGTTTTGATGATTGCTGCTTTATAATATAGTTTCAGATCTGGTACAACTAGGCCACTTTCCTTTGTATTTTTTTCATTAATTCTCTTGATATTCTTGACCTTTTGTTCTTCCAGTTGAATTTTGTTATTATTTTTTTCTAGCACTATAAAATAATGTGTGGTAATTTGATTGGTATGGCACTGAATAAGTAAATTAATTTATGTGCAGTTGTTATTTTTATTATATTAGCCCATGAGCAACTGATCCTTTTCCAGTTATCTAGATCTAACAATATTTGTGTGAAAAGTGTTTTGTAGTTGTGTTCATATAGATCCTGAGTTTGTCTTGGCAAGTAGACTCCCAACTATTTTATATTGTCTACAGTTATGTTAAATGGAATTTTTCTTTCTATATCTTGCAGCTGGGCTTTGTTAGTAATATATAGAAATGCAAAGATTTCTTTTTTTATTAATTTATTTTGATTTATTAACAATCACTTCCATACACTTTTGAGTTTAAAATTTTTCTCCCCCTTCCTCCCCATCACCCTCCCTGAGATGGCACACAATCTGATAGAGGCTATACATATACATTCCTATTAAACATATTTTCACATTAGTGATGTTGTAAGTAAGAATTAGAACCAATAGGAGGAACCACTAGAAAGAGGAAACAAAACTCAACAAAAGAGGAAAAAATAGCAAATAGCAAATGCTTCAATCTGCATTCAAACTAGCATTTTCTATCAAAAGGCCTTTGGAGATGTCTTATATCCTTGTATTGCTGGGAAGGGTTAAGTTTATCAATATTAGTCATTGCACAAAGTGGCTGTTATTGTGCACAACATTCTCTTTATTCTGCTCATTTCACTCAGCATCAGACCATACAAGTCTTTCCAGGTTTTTCTGAAATCAGCCTGTTCATCATTTCTTATAGCACAATAGTATTCCATTACATTCATATACCACAACTTGCTCAGCCATTCCCCAATTGATGAGCATCCTCTCCATTTCCAGTTCTTTACCACCACAAAAAGAGCTGCTATATTTTTGTACATGTGGGTCCTTTTCCCATTTGTATGATCTCTTTGGGATATAGCCCTAGAAGTGCTATTGCTGGGTTAAAGAGTATGCACATTTTTATAGCCCTTTGGGCATAGTTCCAAATTGCTCTCCAAAATGGTTAGATCATTTCACAACTCCACCAACAATGCATTTGTGTTCCAATTTCCCCACATCTTCTCCAACATTTACCATTTTCCTGTTTTGTTGTGTTGGCCAATCTGATAGATGTGATGTGGTACCTCAGAGTTGTTTTGATTTACATTTCTCTAATCAATAGTGATTTAGAACATTTTTTCATATGACTATAGATGGCTTTAATTTCTTAATCTGAGAACTGCCTGTTCATATCCTTTGACCATTTATCAATTGGGGAATGACTTGTATGCTTATCAATTTGACTTAATTCTCTATATATTTTAGAAATGAGGCCCTTATCAGAGACACTGGCTGTAAAAATTCTTTCCCAATTTTCTACCTTCCTTCTAATCTTAGTTGCATTGGTTTTGTTTGTGCAAAAACTTTTCAATTTAATGTAATCAAAGTTATCCATTTTGCTTTTTGTAATGTTCTCTATCTCCTGTTTGGTCATGAATTCTTCTGTTCTCCATAAATCTGATAGGTAAACTATTCCTTGCTCTCCTAGTTTGCTTATAGTATTAGCCTTTATATTTAAATCATGAACTCATTTTGACTTTATTTTGGTATATGATGTGAGATTTTGATCAATGTCTAGTTTCTGCCATACTCTTTTCCAGTTTTCCCAGCAGTTTTTTTCAAAGAGTGGGTTCTTATCCCAGAAGCTGGGGTCTTTGGGTTTATCAAGTAATAGATTACTATAGTCATTGACTACTGTGTCTTGCATACTTAACCTATTCCACTGATCCACCACTCTATTTCTTAGCCAGTACCAAGCAGTTTTGATGATTGCTGCTTTATAATACAATTTAAGATCTTGAATGGCTAGTCCACCTTCCCCTGCAAAATGCAATGATTTCTGTGGGTTTATTTTATATCCTGCAATTTTGCCAAAGTTGTTACTTGTTTCAAGTAACTTTTAGTTGATTTTCTAGGATTCTCTAGAGTCATCTGCAAAGAGTGATAGCTTTGTTTCCTCATTGCCTATTCTAATTCTTTCAATTTCTTTTTCTTCTCTTATAGCTAAAGCTAACATTTCTAGTACAATATTGAATAACAGTGGTGATAATGGACATTCTTGTTTCACCCCTGATATGGATTTTTTTACTTCCTTTGACATTGAATTGCCCAAGCCATCCACTGAGGTAAGAGCCATTATTCCACATATTTGATAAATGAGTTAGCTGAGGCTATTTCTCTTCAAAGTGAAGGAGCCAGGGTGCCAGAGCTAGGAGATAACTGAAGTAAGATTTGAAGTCAAGATTTCTGATGCCCAAGCCAATGTCTCTAAACCTCTATGGCTAATGTGGTATCAAAGGAAGTTAAAAAAGAGCAAGACCCTGACACAATCACTTATTAATCATCACCACCATCACTGTAATCTTTATGTTAGAAACAATACTTACTTTTTTGTGAATACTTCAGCAAAGTTCTTTCAGGACAGCATCTAAAGAATTTCACTTGTCTTTCCAAAGGCACATTCTCTAATTACCAGTCATGATTCCCTTTTAAAAAACTCCACCCTCAAGAAGTGTCTTCAGTGACAGAAATGATTTGTAACAATCTTTCTTCCAAGATTTGACTGCCTGAAACATTCTGGAAACTGACCCAGCCTTGCTACATCTTTTGGCCCATGCATGCTAGCTTCCTGCTGTCACAATTTAACAGAACACTTGTAAGATTTGATGAGATAGTATTTACAAACCAAAATGAAATGTGCCTGCAACAAGGATGACATAATAAAAGTCCTGTGCCTTGGGCTTGAGGACCACTATAATTAAGCCCCCAAATTCAAACTATCATGTTAACTTTTAAAAAAAATAGGCCTTCAACGGCATCAATGGTTTTGGCAGAAATCCTGGAAAGTATGGTAGCTCTTGCCCTGAATTAAAGAAATGCAGCCAAATGATGGAATGGATGGTGAAATTAGGGTTAGAGTTCAAACTCCATGTAAAACTGCTAAAAGACAAATGTTAGTGATTCTATAGGGGATTGTGTTCAAGTCTAGATAAACTTTAAACCACTTGGACACCTCTCTAGTTGGGACCATTTTATCTCTTCTACTGCATTTCTAATCAACTCTTCAGGTCTGGCCATTCCTTTGTCTTCCAGGTCCACATGTCAAATGTGATACTGTTTTTCAGTGGCAGTCATGTGTCCATGAAGAGAAATGAGGCCAGTAGTACTTTCACCAGGCCAAATAGTGAGATAAGCTTAGAGATACAAATGTATGGCCCTTCTCTACAAACACAATCCTGGCCAGTGACTCTTACATGTCGAGCTCTCAGACCTTATTCTTGGCTTTTTTCTCAGGCCTTCTAAAATCTCTCATACTCAATTCCATTGAATTAATGCTGGCAAAGTTTCCTTACAAAAGACAAAAGGTTAACCTAGTTGGTATAAGTACAAGATCATACTGACAAGAAGGTCCTGCATCATTTTGCATTGGATTTTGTATTTATAATGAGTAAGACTCTTCAATATGTGTTGTGTCATCAAATTGGCCTTTCTTTGGAGCAATTGCCAATGGAAGTAAAGGGATATTTGAAAATATTTTTTTGTGTATCATTTTGATTTTGGAAGCAATTTGTTGGTTGATTTTTGGAGAGGTGTTTGTGCCTGGCAATAAAAATAGTATCTCTACATAGTCAGCTTACATCATTCTGATGGAGATGAATTGCTCCTTTTGGAATGGGTCAATGCCAGCATTCCAAAAGCTTCTGACAACAATGACAATCAATAATGATAGCGCTGGTGGTAATGATGATGATGCTGAGGGCCATTTCTGTCCATTTTTTTTCTTTTCTTTGCTATCCGAAAACATTGGCCATTCAGTAAGATAAGTACCAATACAGACCACACATGAAAGAGAAGTTTTCTGGTGAAATGACATGATCACAGATCTAAAAACAGACTAGGCCAAATGGTAAAAAAAAAGGTACAGAAATCCAGTGAGACAGGAGGGGAGGGGAGAGGAGTAGAGATGTGGGGAGGGGAGGGGAGGAGCTGAACTGACCAATTGGAACTGCCAGCTGGATCCCCATTCAGGCAGCTCAGACTACTCACAGGTTGTGGTTTGTCCTTCATTCTCAAAGAGGACTATGACATCAAGGAGATGATGACATGACTTGCAATTGACTTTGATTTGAGTGAGGGAGGGCTGTGCAAATTCACCAGAGTTACTTTCTCATCCAAAGCCATCTGGAACCAGTGTCCAAATATCAATCAGGATGACATTGGAAGATGATATTTGTAACTCATAAGAAATTTCTCCTTATTATACCAGTTAGAAGGAGTATATATAGATAGAGGGCAGAGGTGTGAGATGAATATGAAGGGATGATTCCAAAAAATAAAATTAAGGGGTGAGAAAGAAGAATGCACTGGGAGAAAGGGAAAGGGAGAGGTAGAATGGGGTAAATTATCTGACATAAAAGAGGCAATAAAGAGCTTTTACAGTGGAGAAGAAGATGGGAGAGGTGGTAGGGAACACTTGTACCTTACTCTCATCAGAATTGGCTCAAAGAGGGAATACCATATTCTATTCAATTGGGTATCAAAATCTATCTTACCCTACAGGAAAGTACGAGGGCAAGGGCATAAAATAAGGGGGAGGGGAAAGATAGAGGTAAAGCAGATTAGCAGAGGTGGTAGTCAGAAGCAAAATACTTTTGAGAAGGAACATGGTGAAAGGAGAGAGCAAGAGAATAGAATAAACAGGGGCTGAAATAGGATGGAGAGAAATACAATTAGCAATCAGAACTATGGAAAAACTCTCAAAGCCAAGTTTCTCTGATAAAGGCTTCATTTCTCAAATATATGGGGAACTGAGTCAAATTTATAAAAATAAAAGCTATTCCCCAATGGATAAATGATCAAAGGTATGAACAGTAAGTTTTCAGATGAAGTAATAAAAGCTATCTATAGCCATATGAAAAACTTCTCTAAATCACTATTGATTGGCAAAATACAAATTTAAAAGTTCTGAGGTACTACCTCACACCTATTAGATTGGCTAATAGGACAGAAAAGGAAAATGGCAAACGTCAGAGGGGATGTGGGAAAATTGAGACATTAATGCACTGTTGGAAGAGTTGGGAACTGATTCAACCATTCTGTAGAGCAATTTGGAACTATGCCCAAAAGACTATAAAACCAGGCATACCTTTTGACCTAGCAATACCACTACTAGGTCTGTATCCCAAAAGAGATTTTTTTTTAAAAAAAGAAAAAGACCTATATGTACAAAAATATTTAAAGCAGCTCTTTTCTGGTGGCAAAGAATTAGAAATTGAGGGTATGCCCATCAATTCGGGGAATGACTGAACAAGTAGTGATATATAATTTTGATGGAAAACTATTATGCTGTAAGAAATGATGATCAGGATGCTGTCAGAAAAACCTAGAAAGACTTACATGACCTAATGGAAGGTGAAATGAGTAGAATGAGGAAAACACTGTACACAATAACAGCTATATTATAAGATGATCAGGTGTGAATGACTCAGCTATTCTCAGCAATATAAGTATTCAAGACAACTCTGAAGGACTTATAATGAAAAATGCTATCCACTCCCAGAGAAAGAACTGATGATGTCTGAATACAGATCAAAGCATACTTTTTTACTTTCTTTATTTTTCTTGAAGGTTTTTTTGGTTTGTTCTATGTTTTCTTTTACAATATGACAGATATAGAAATATGTTTTGCATGAGTACACATGTATAACCTATATAAAATTGCTTGCCTGCTCAATGAGGGGGTGGGGAATGGAAAAGGAGAGAAATTGGAACTGAAAAATTTAAAAATGAATGTTAAAAATGTTTACATGTAATTGAGGAAAAATGAAATACTCAATAAATATTTTAAACACCCCAACAACATAAGTGGACCATACTGCAGACCTTTTATGTAATGTGAATTTATGCATGGATGTGGAAAAAGGCAAGAGGGAGGCAGGTAGGGGACTGCACCTCCATGGAGGAGAGGCCAGCTCATGGTTCCAGGACACATTGGGGCTGGGCACAGAGAAGCAAAAACAGGAGAAGGAACACATGGCTGGTGGGACAAGCCACATGAGGTCTTGGCTGGAACTGAAAGGAAGAACACAATGGCAGGCAGACACATGGAGGCCAGACATGGGAACATTCAGGAAAGGACAGGCTACATGCAAAGGGAACCAGGAACAGACACACAGTACCCTAATGCGGATGGACAAAATACCAAAACAGAGGGACCAAACACTTGGGTGAGTGGGCAGACTGAAACCAAGGTCTCTTCTCTCAGCATTGGAGGTCTCAAGCCAAGCTCTGATCCAGCAGTGGTGGTAGCTGTCTCTCTGCAGGTCTGTCCTTCTGCTTTCACTTGGAGGATTTTTTTTAGCTTTTCTTTTTGGGGGAGGGATGGTGGTGGTAGGGGGTCATCGCCAAGTTGAGGGGCAGGAACAGAAAGAGATCCCAGTATGGTTTGGGAAAGTTTACATAGGTGCTTTTTTGGAATGCAGATTTCTTATAGAATTCCTTACATAAAGTCCAATTTGTATAATGTGAATTTACATAAGGCAACATCTGTCTGTACTCCTTTCTATTCCCATTCAGTTTTCTCCAGAGGTCTTTCATATCTAAGTTTTCTAAAATTCCATTATTCTTTTTAACTGCTTTCTTATTCATTTTGTGGTTAGATTTATCTAGCTCTCAGAGGGTAAAGTTGACTTACCCCCCTACTGTAGTTTTACTGTCTATTTCTTTCTGTAATTCATTTAACTTTTCCTTAAAGAATTTGAATCCTATGTCATTTCCCAAATAAATGTTTACCATTGATATTGCTTCATTGTCTGTCATTCCTTTTAACAAGAGGTAGTTTCTCTGCTTACTCCTTTTAATAAGGTTATTTTCCCTTTTGTTTTGTCTGAGATCATGATTGCTACCCCTCCATTTTTTTTTACTTCAGCTGAAGTATAACAGTTTCTGATACAGTCCCTTATTTTAACTCTGTGGTTCTCTCTTTGTTTCAAGTGTGTTTCTTGTAAAAACAAACAAACAAACAAAAAACAACAACAACAACAACTTATTGTTGGATACTAGTTTCTAAGCCATTTTGCTACCTGCTTCCATTTTATCAGTGAGTTCATCCCATTCACACAGTTAGGATTACTAACCGTTCTTTTCCCTCCTTCCTATTTTCTTCTGTTTCTCCTTCTCTCTCTCTTTTTATCCTGTCCCTCCTCTAATTTCTGTTTTGCATATGACCACTGTATTCTTTTATCTGTCCATCCTTTCGTCACCACTTTTTCTTTCTCTTTTCCCATTCTCTTATTTACCTTTGGGCAAGATAGATTTTTATGACCAATTGAGTAAGTACATATAGATACACACATAAATATAGATATAGATATTTTCCCTTTTTGAACCAATTTAGATGTGACTGGGGTTTGAGCATTGGCCACTCCCCTTCTATCATTTTCTACTCCAGGGTACAAGCTTTTCCTTGCACACCTATTTTATGTGAGATCATTTCCCCCATTCTTTCTTTCCATTCTGCCTTCTCCCAGGGTATCCATATTTCTTGTCTATCCATTTATTTTATATCATCCCAACCTAACTGGCTCACTCTCAAATTTTCTTTCTATGCAGAATCCTTTTACTTGCTCTAATAATGATAAAATTCTTAGAAGGTATGTGTATCATCTTTCCTTATAGAAATGTACACAGTTTAACCTTATTGAGTTGCTTATGATTTCTCTTTCATATTTACTTTTAATGATTCTTTCGAGTCTTGTATTTGAAAGTCATTTTCTCTTCAGCTCTGGTCCTGTCATCAGGAATGCTTCAGAAGCCTCTATTTCCTTAAATATCCATTTTTTCCCTTGGTGCATTTCATAGAGAGCAAGCCTGTAGTAACTGGAATATTCTCAGGGCCTGTACCAGCAGCCCCAAATGTTGTGTCTGCTGATTGTTCTGAGGCTAGATGTGCTTCCACAGAGAGCAAGCCTGTACTAACTGAAATGTTCTTAGTGAGATTGTCTCCTGTCACAAATCTCTTTTCTTCTGTTTATTATATAGTTTTGTTGACTGCTTTTCCTTCCTAAGACAAAAAAAAATCATTTGTCACATGGCATGGCTCTCAAGGAGGAGGAGAGGGAGAGGGAGAGATACATGGGCCACCATGATGTAAGATAGAGAAAAGATCAATAAAAAAATTTTAAATGAGGTCAAGCATCTAAAAGGTGGGAGAGGTGGGGAGGAGGAAAGAAAAGGGTTTTGGATGTGCAGAGACCTCCAATGCTGAGGGAGGACACTTCTTGCTCTGCCCATTTATCTGTATGCCTGGCATCCCCGTATCTTAGTTGACAAGCTCTCTTATTTTTCTTCAGCTAGAGCTTAAGTATGAGTTGAGTAGTGTAATCTTCCAAGGCTGGGTTTCCCTTTCTGGCAAGTGCAGAATGGGGGATAGGGGATGACTGCTAACTATAAAACACAAGTTCCTCTTTCCCAGTCTTAGTTCAAACTAAAGGCCCCTTGAGAGGAAACTTTCTAAATGCTTCAGCTGTGGGCCAAGGACATGTGGGGTAATCTCACTTTGACAACTAAATGTTGCCAAGAGTACAAATTTGGGTTAAGAAAGCCTGGGAGAAACAAAGGAGTCTGATGACCTGCTTTGTCCAACTGAATTATGTTCTAAACAAGTTTCCTAAGATTGATGTAATTTTCATTCCACTTTTCTGTTATAAAAATAAACTCTATAAATCATGCCTTTGTCACTAATTACTGAGTAATTCATTGACCTGACTGAAGGGGAAACTGTCAACCATTACTATGAAATCATCATTTATTTACTTGGAAACTTTTTACCTCAGAATTATTTTCTATTTCAGATAATTAATTTTAGTAGTCAGAAGCAACAGTAGCTTTAAGAGCTCTCAAGCTGGAGACAATAATGGGACCTAGCAATTGGCTAGAAAGAGATTACGGAGACCCCTGTGCTAGCACTAGACACAAGACTGGAAGCTGTTTGGACATTCCATTGCCTATATAGACTTCTGGGTCACAGTTCAAGAACAGAGAGGAGCACGTTCTGCAAGAGGGAGTAGGGACCCTGAGAAACAGTATCACTTCCAATCCCAAGGAAACAGGAGTCCTGAGGGGTAGTGTCGCTTCTAGTCAAAAGGGAGCAGGGACTCTGTGGAGCAGTATTGATGGCAGTCCCAAGGGATTAGGAGTTCTTCCTGGGTAAAGACAACAGCACAGACCAGGAAAGCAGTGACCAAACCTCTTCCCAAATCACATCACTTTGGAACCACCAAAAACTTTCAAACCCCCAGAACTAGCTCTGAAAACAGCAGAGTGAAAAGGCCTAAAGCTTCATACAATCCACTCTCCCTGGTCCCACATCACACACACTTAGGCTTTAGCTAAAGTATTAAAGGCAAGAGAAGGAATCATGATATGAGATAAAGCAAAAGCCGAAATAGTCCTAATTCAAAAAGATATGTAGGAAAACTATATCTTGCAAAAATGTACCATAGGCAATAACATATTATCAGCACTTGCCAAATATGCCCCGAATGGCAGAACATCCAACTTCTTAAAGGAAAAGTTAAATGACTTACAGAAGGAAATAGACAGTAAAACTATAGTAAGCGGTGACCTCAAACTCCCTCACTCAGAAGTAGAAAAATCTATGCATAAATGAATAAAACAGAAGTTAAGGAGAAGAAAAGAATATTAGAAATGTTAGATATGATAGAACTCTGGAGAAAACTGAATGGAAATAATAAGGAATATAACTTTTTCTCAGCTATACATGGCACCTTCACAAAAAGTAAACATATATTGGCTCATAAAAGCCTCATACCTAAATGGAGAAAAACACAAAAATTAAATGCAACTTTTACAGAGCACAATGCAATATAAATTACCAAGATGTGGATGCATAGATTAAAAATTATTTAGAAATGAAATTACCTAATCCTGAAGAATGAATGAGTCCAAGAATGAATCAAAGAATCAACCAATAATTTCATTAAAGAGAATTACCACAATGAGGCAACATACCAAAATTTGTGGGACATAGCCAAAGAAGTACTTAGGGGAAAATTTCTCAGATCAAGGATTTGGGCATGAACTTTTAAAAGTAGAAAAAGAACAAATGAAAAATCTCCAATTAAACATCAAAATGGAAATCACTAAATCAAAGATGAGATTAAGAAAGTTTTTCAAAAATGAACTAATAAGTAAATGTAAGTGCTGGCTTTATGAAAATACTAATAAAATTGATAAACCATTAGTTAATGTGATTAACAAAAAGAAAGAAGAAAACCAAATTACCAGTCTCAAAAATGAAAGGGTGAACACATAACCAATGAAGATGAAATTAAAGCAATGCTTAGGAGTTATTTTGCCCAATCATTTGCCAGCAAAACTGACAATATACATAAAATGGATGAATACTTTCAAAAATATTAACTGCCTATGTTAACAGAAGAGGAAATAGAATGCTTAAATAATTCTATCTTAAAAAAGACATTGAATAAGGCATAAAAGAGTTCCCTAGGAAAAAAATCCCCAGGACTAGTTGGATTTGAAAGTGATTCTACCAAACATCTAAAAAAAATTCATCCTAGTATATAAACTATTTGAAACAACAGGTGAAAAAGGAATCCTATCAACTTCTTTTTATGGCACAAATTTGATTTTGATACTTAAACAAGGGTGTGAGGATTTACACACACTAAAACATTCTTGGTGGAGCTGAGAAATGACACATCCATTTTGGAAGGTAATTTGGAGTTATGCAAAGAAAGTAATAAAAATGTCCAAAGCATTTAAAACAAGGACTCCATTACAGCCCAAATAAGGCATCAATAAGAAAAAAGACAAAAATGTCCAAAGCATTTAAAACAAGGACTCCATTACAGCCCAAAGAAGGCATCAATAAGAAAAAAGACCCCATATATTCCAAAATATTTATAATCACACTTTTTGTGACAGCTATTGATTGGAAACAAAGCAGATGCTCATCAACTAGAGAATGGTTAAATAAAGCATGGAACATAAATTTTAGGGAATACTGCTATCATACTGTAAGAAATGATGTGTGTGATGATTTGATTACAGAGAAGTATGGAAAGATTTTTGCTAACTGATGCAAAGTGAATTAATCAGAGCCAAGAAAACAGTGTGTGTGTGTGTGTGTGTATTTACAGTAACTACAACAATTTAAATAGAAAGAATGGCACAAAAAATTAAAAATACCAGTAACAAAATGTTAAAAGATCAAATGGGATTGAAAAGGAAACATGAGAAGACACCATTACCCTACATCATCCAGGAAGAGAGAGATCCATAAGTGTTACGCATTGCACACCTTTTCCAGAACGAATTGATCAATTGTGCTTACATTTCTTTTCCTCCCTAAAACAAAAAAAAATACAATTTGTTACAAGGCATGACCTTTGAGGATGGGGAGAGGGAGGAATATGTGGCATACCCTGGTAACGTAAGAAACAGAAAACATCAATAATTTTATTTAAAAGGGATCAAATATCTCAAGGGAAATGATGGGGTAGAGAATGAGCATTGAAAGGGGATTGGGGTTAGTAATTATCAGTAGCAGATCTCAAACTATACTGTAGATCAGTGATCATGAAAACATTTGTCATTGTTGTTTAATCCTGTCTGACTTTTTCTGACCCCATTTGGGGTTTTCTTAGCAAAAATATTGGAATGGTTTGCCATTTCCTTCTACAGCATATTTGATGGATGAAGAACGGAGGGAAACAGGGTTAAGTGACTTGCTGAAAGTCACACAGCTAGTAAGTGTCTGAGGCCAGATTTGAACTCAAGGAGATGAGTCTTCCTGAATTCAAGCCCCACAGAATACCAAGATGTCCAGAAAACAATTTGAACTTGTTAAAAATTTAAAGGTTGTTTAATACAAAGGATTAGGTATGCAATGTACAGAAGTAAACAAATAAAATAGTGTTTAATAAATGCAAAGACAGAAGATGAAGAGGTGGGAGGCAGGGGAGGACAAACTATTTGATTAAAAAAGCAGATGGGATCAGGGGAAACAGTTTACCAGAAATTTGATAGGACATCAATAACTCATACCACCTATCAAATTAAACTACAAATAGATACATGAATTAGGTGTAAAGGGGGAATAAATAGCAAATTAGAGGAGCAAGGAGGAAATACTTTTCACATCTACAGATAGGGGAAAGAGATCATTACAGAACAAGCCATTGGGGGAATCACAGAAAATAAAAGGGATAATTCTGCTTCTATAAAGTTGAAATGCTTTTGCACAAACAGATAGAATGCAGTTAAAATGAGAAGGATAACAGTTAAATGAGGAGAAACATCTTTGCACTTAAGTTCTCTAAGGACTGATGCATATGCAAGATACAAAAAGAACTGATTCCAAATTCTAAAGTTAAGAGCCATTCCCCAATAGGTCAAAGGATATGAACAGGAAGTTTTCAAAGGAAGAAATCCAAGCTATCAATAGCCCTACGACAAAATACTCCAAATTCCTCATAATGAGAGAAGTACATATTAAAATAACTCTCTTCTTTCAGTCTGTATATCATGGAGATCTGCAAGTTCAGGGACAGTCCCCTCATTATGTTCCACATAAGGAACATGGAAACACCTCTTTCACCAGGTTCTGGTTTAAACCAAAACAAAAAAAAAACAAATCTACCATATAATTAAAGGCCACCAAACAAAATAGATGATCTGGAGAAGGGGAAGGGAAAAGTTCCTAGACTGTCTCTTCTCTCCCCAACTCTGAGACCAAGTCAAGGATGGGAGAAAGGGAGGAAGAAAGGATGAAAATGTCCACCTGAGGAGAGAAAAGAGGGAGTGTCCCCAAAGGCTTCTCCCTGCTGGCCTTTACCACACCCCACCCAATCCCTCGACCCTCAAGCCCCAAACTCCAGACAAAGTTCTGGGCAGGCAGGAATTCCTAGGCAAGAGCAGCCCTGGAGGACACAGGTTCATCCCTGAACATATACATACCCATACCTACACACATCCACACACACACACATCCACACACACACACACACCCCATCCTACCTACATACACAACACATGCGTAAACAAAGGTATTGATACTCCCAGGACCTTCCACCCACCCTTACACATATCCTCCAATGTACTCAGTGAAGCCAGTTGGGGGGTTTGGCTTCATGAAAAGGTTGGCGGAGGGGGAGAAAGGAAGAGAACATAAGGAGAAGAAATGGAGAGGCTGAGGCAGGAGCAGGGGAGGGGTGCAATTGTTTCATTCATAGCCACTTAAGCACTATCAGGACCCTCATGAGCAGTCAGTCTGGAAGATGGGGGTAACATAGGAGTAATGGAGGGGAGGGGTGTGGATGGGAAGGGGAAGGGAAGTGAATGAGGTGCATGCACACCTGGAGCTGCTCATCCCACTCATATCCTCCTCCACTTAATACTTAATAGAGGGTGGGAGGGGACAGGCCCTGTGACATCACTTAAAGGCAGGGATAGTCTCCTCCCAGAGAGGTGGAGGAAGGGAGGAGGGGAAGGATGTCTGTGACATCAAGCCCAGAGCAGTGGGGAACCCCTCTCCCAGTCATTTCTCTCAGCCCCCATCAACCAGCCTGGTTAGGGGAGGGGGCCACAGTGCATCCTCCACCTGGAGGTGGGCCCAGGTCTGACCAAGGTCCCAGGTTACTGAGGGCAGGCTGCTGGGGCTGGAGGTGGGGTGCAGCAGCTGACTCAGCTTGGGGTTGTTGAGGGTCAGCCCCTTTATAGAAACTGGGAAGGGGAGGGCAATGAGGGGCAGGGGGAGGTCGAGGAAGGGGTGTCCTGGGCTGCACAAAAGGGAAGAGCACAGCAGCTGCAGCAGCATCTGCAAACCACCAGTCCCTGAATGGGACTTGGATTCCTCACAACCCCCAGAGCAGAGGAGGAAAGGGCTGGTCTGGGGAAGGGATGGGTCTCAGCTTCCTCTCTCCAGGAAGGAGGAGACAAAGATCAGGCAAGGCTGGGCTAGGAGAGATAGGGGAGGGGAACCCAGGGAGGCACATGCATTTGCTCCCATTGCTTATATGTGGGTATGATGAAATCCTAATAAAGATGCCCCCAGACTCAATACAGCCACTGCCCCTAGCTAAGCCACTTGCCCCCAGATCCAATTCATATATTTAAAAATGTGTGTCCTTGTACTCAACAACAATTACATCATCCATTTAGCCCAAGACTGTACCACAATACCTAACTATCCATCTTGACCAGACAGGACCACAATAGCTAGCCAATCAGAAAGCAGTAGGACCAGAATGTTTGATCATCAAACCATAGAAGGGACCCCTCCCCATTACCTAATCCCTTGACAAACCACTTCTGCCTTTTTTAATATTCATAATTTTTGTTATGTGGTCAGCATCATTACACTATAAAAAATTCATCTTGTCTTACTACGTTGCTGGTTCCTTTTGGAATTCTGCCCATTGGAGGCATCATTCCAGTAAATGCCTATGCTTGGATTAGAGGTGGTCTGACTCTGAATTCTTTGAGATAGTTCTGCCACAACACAACATGAAAACCAACAGTTTTGGCATCCCTGGGTTGACCCCGCCTCCACATAGGGGAGAGTGTGAGATTCAGACTCCCTCTAATCTAAGGTAAGCCCATTTATTCCCCATCTCTTAGCTGGGATGTCCTTCAAGTACCTAAGAAGGCTTAGTTGGATCAGTTGGGCCCTAGCATCCAAGGTCCTTGTGGTCAGCAAATTTCCTCTAGATAGAGGAAGCTCTGTTTAAGAATTTCAATGGGAGTTCTTTCTGAACTTAATTTTTTTTTCTTCATCCATTCTGGTGGGACACCAATGAAGGGATGAAAGTGGCTATGGGAGGATTTCCTTAGGCTTACTGGCATTCAGTACCAGCTCCCATTCCACAGGACTACCACACTGTAATAGGGCCTAATCTTAGTATAATATAGAGGACCAAGAAAAGTTATGACTATCTGTGATTTCGATTTGTATTTCTCTGCTGTGTCTGTGTGGAAAATCTCTGAGTCTGCCACCTTTTAAGGTTTAAAATGCAGCTAGCTAGCTAGGAAAAAAAACCTTCTGATGGTTGTATCTAGATTGAAAAGATAGATAGAGTTCTTGGGAACAAAACTTTCTCTCTAACTCTCTCTCTCTCTCTCTCTCTCTCTCTCTCTCTCTCTCTCTCTCTC
>NW_020954222.1:68626-166002 GCF_900497805.2 Vombatus ursinus
TCTCTCTCTCTCTCTCTCTCTCTCTCTCTCTCTCTCTCTCTCTCTCTTTCTCTCCATTCTTGGACTCTGGTCAAGTTCTGGATGTGAAGGGACAGATAGAAAAAAGAGGAAGGGGGGAACTTCTTCCCTCAGATCTAAGAGAAAGAGGGTCACTTCACTTATGAAAGAGAGGTAGGTTTCAAAGCTGCAATTTGTAATAGGACTAGAATTTAACCCTTTCCTGGGTCACAGAAAGAGAAATAAGTTGATGTTAATGGGGACACAACCAAAGGTAACTGAGTGTGATTGGACTGTCTTGCTAGAATTTAGGGAGATTTACAAATTAAAGTTAAGTACTGGTCAATTTTAAAACAACTTTTAAATCAGCATGTGTGCTAAAATTGGTATTTTGACCAAATTATATGAAACTCCCATTCATTTTAAGAAATAAGAGAGCTATGGGTTCTGTCCAAGACTGTGAAATCGAGACTGGAATTAAATTAGAACATGCTCCTAAGTGTGATAATTGGGGTACATTTGTAAAATCCTAACCCTGGATTCTATGTAATGTCATTTGGAATATAGAGCCAGGTAATTGAATTCATTCTGAGTGAAATGTTGTCTCTCCTATTTTGATGTTTAAGATAAGCTAGAATTTATTATACTATTTGACACTAAAATAAATTGGGAAAATGCATAGATCTGAAAAAGAGAAGCTTCAAAAGTGAAGACATGAGCTCTCCAGTAAGGGGAGAGAAGGGACTAGGTGCCACTGGATTTTTTCCACAGTCCCACTTACCTTGACTCACAGGTTCAAAGCTCTCACTCTCACAGAAGCTTTTAAGGAGTAGATGCAGAAGTGAAGTTTACTTGAGTAAAAACTTAAAATATTCTTAGATCTTTGTCCCTGTCATCCCAGCTCTGACCAGGTTAAGGCTACAGTGAAATGTTAGAACAACTATAAACATCTTAGCAGATTCTGTTAACTCCTTTTATTCCAGATCAGATTAAGAAAAGAGAGTACTGGAGAATGATAGGGAATTTGAGTCATCCTCCCCTACCTGGCAAAACATTCTGCACACCCTCCCGACAGTTGCAAGCAGCCCCAGATTTATCAGTGTCTACAACTGTGGGAAGAAAGAAAAGAGGGATGGGCCAGGGAAGTATGAGGTAAGAAGCCAGCCACCCTCTGCACTTGGTAAGCCCTATCTTCTATCAATAATTTTTATATGTGATTATTTGGAAATGCAATTAACGTCATCTGAAACATACCGTTTGTGTTATTATTGTATTTCTAAATTGTATTGGAAAATTTGAGTGACCATCGTGAGCCAGAAATGGTGTTAGACAAAGCAATTAATCTGAATTTTGTTGAAACTAAATGACAGTGGAAAAAATGTTTCAAACCAGTTACGCTATTTTATTAAGCCTTGCTAACCATGTCTTGTGTTTTGCAACTGCCATTTAGGAAACTGGGTATTTCAGTAGCTGCAGCAGCATTTGCAAACCACTAGCCCTTGAATGGGACTTGGATTCCTCACAACCCGCAAAGCAGAGGACGAAAGGGCTGGTCTGGGGAAGGGGTTGGTCCCAGCTTCCTTTCTCCAGGAAGGAGGAGACAAAGATCAGGTCAGGCAGGGAGGGGTGGGGTTGGGCACCCAGGGAGGTGGGTGCATCTGCCTTTGATGTTTATGTGTGGGTACCCTAGTCTAAATCCTATATAATATAAACCTTCCAGAATCTGGAGAAGAGGGAGCCATGCCCTCCTTTTAGGCTCAGTCTCCTCTACCATGGAACTTAATAAATTTCTTTCTAAAGCTATTTCAGATTTGGCATTTTATTCTCTCCACCCTGCCACTAGTGAATTGGCATAGTGGATAGACAGTTGGAATTGTAGTCACAAGACCTAGATTGAAGTTCTGCCATACTCATTGTGTGACAATACCCAAGCCACTTAAACTCTCTTAACCTCAGTTTTCTTATCTGTAAAATGGGGGTGATAATAATACCTGTGCTAAATAAATTACAGGGTGGTTGCAAGGTTCAAATGAGATGTTTGCAAAGTGCTTTTCAGACTATGACACACTATAGAAATGTCTGATAGTATTATTATTATCATTATTATTCATCTGTTAGTCTTTTTGATGGAGTTTACATATCATGTTATTGACTCTTTTCTGTTTAATATTCTTCAGATAATTGCACAAAATTACTGTCTTTTGTAACTCAGTAAAATTAAAGGGATGTTAATTCATCTGCTGTAGGCTCCATGAATATATCTTTAGGACAATTCTATGAGGAGATAGGACTATGAGGATCCCATGTTCCTGATGCTGTTCCCACATGGTTCTTCCCCCTAGGTCTTTATATGTTGAAAGCTTTTCATCCATGCAGCTTAGAGATTACGAACACTTGGTATGCTATTAAAAGCATTGTTCCTGAGTTTTTATGGATCAATGTTATGACTAGGAGATAGGGGTGATAGTTTTGTTCCATGACAATGTTCCAGTTCCAGTACAATTTATTTTTGAATTTCCAAGGATATCCTGAAGTTTCCATTTGTAATATGAATGTCTGTCATCTGTTCACTTTTCAAAAAAAATTATTTGTTTTCAGTTTTCAACACTGACTTTTATAAGATTTTGAGTTCTAAATTTCCTCTCCCTCCACTCCATTCTACCCAATACAGCATGCAGTCTGATGTAGGTTATACATGTACAATCATATTAAATATATTTTCATATTAATCCTGTCATAAAGAAGAATTAGAACCAAATGGAAAAACCACAAGAAAGAAGAAAGGAGAGAGAGAGAGAGAGAGAGAGAGAGAGAGAGAGAGAGAGAGAGAGAATAGTATGCTTCAATCTGCATTCAGACTCTATAGTTCTTTCTCTGAATGGGGATAGCATTTTCCATCATGATTTTTTTGGAATTGTCCTTGATCCTTGTATTGCTGAGAAGACTTAAGTTTATCAAAGTTGGTCCTCGCACAATGTTGCTGTTACTGTGTACAATGCTCTCCTGGTTCTGCTCACTTCATTCAGCATCAGTTCATGTAAGTCTTTCCAGGTCTTTCTGAAGTCCGCCTGCTCATCATTTCTTATGGAACAATAGTATTTCATCAACATCACATACCACAACTTGTTATGCCATTCCCCAATTGATGAGCATGCTATCAATTTCCAATTCTTGGCTACCACAAAAAGAGCTGATATAAGTATTTTTGTACATGTAGGTCCTTTTCCCTTTTTTATTATTTCTTTGTGATACAGACCTAGAAGTGCTATTGCTGAGTCAAAGGGTGTGCACAGTATTATAGCCCTTTGGGCATAGTTCCTAATTGCTCTCCAGAATGGTTGGATCAGTTCACAGCTCCAACAACAATGCATTTGTGTTCCAATTAACTGAAATCTTCTCCAACATTTATCATTTTCCTGTTTTGTCACGTTAGCCAATCTAATAGGTGTGATTTAAAGGTACTTTAGGGACCTTTAAGGTTGTTTAAATCTTAGGGTAGTTACATCTCAGAGTTGTTTTAATTTGCATTTCTCTAATCAATAGTGATTTAGAACATTTTTTCACATAACTATAGAAAGCCTTAATTTCTTCATCTAAAACTGCCTGTTCATGGGGGCAGCTAGGTGGTGCAGTGGATAAAGCACTGGTCCTGGAGTTAGGAGGACCTGAGTTCAAATCAGGCCTCAGACACATAACACTTACTAGCTGTGTGACTGTGGGCAAGTCACTTAATCCCATTGCCTAGCCAAAAAAAACCCAAAAACAAAAATAAACAAAAAAAAACTGCCTGTTCATATCCATTGACCATTTATCAATTGTGGAATGACTTGTATTCTTATAAATTTGATTCAGTTCTCTATATAGTATAGAAATGAAGCCTTTATCAGAGACATTGGCTGTAAAAATTGTTTCCTAGCTTTCTGCTTCCCTTCTAATCTTGGTTGTATTAGCTTTGTTTGTGTAAAAACTTTCTAATTTGATGTAATCAAAATTATCAGTTTTGCATTTCATAATGTTTTCTATCTCTTGTGTGGTCATAAGTTCTTCCCTTCTCCATATCCATAGATCTGACAGGTAAACTATTCCTTGCTCACCTAATTTGCTTATGGTCTCACTTTTATTTGTTTTAGAAAAGAAACACCAACTTTATTAACACCAGCTACAGTTACAGAGATCTTTGATAGGGAGAAAAGGAAAATGTGATGACCGTCACCCCAGAGGCATGCCTGGCCACAGTGGCAGCCCACTGTGACTGCTCTGATGTATTTCTCATCCCACCTAAAATGCTGCTGACATTCAGGAGGGTGATTCTTGAGGAGCTGACTGCAAGACTACATTCCTAACTCTGCTGATGGGTTTCATGGAAAGCTCCCCAAAGACTGGACAAACATGACACTAGCCTTCTAGAACACATCCATCGGTGCAGAAGGGACTGTGCCCCAGCTTCTCATGTACAAGAAAGGGCCATTTGAGACCTCATTTCCAACTGTTCCCTATACCGTCCCTAGGCAGGATCCTGTTTTTTCCTCTGCCACATTTCTGGGTGAGGGGAGAGGGGTGGAAATGGAGAGGGGGAGGTAGTCATTGGCATCTATTTGCTTTCCTCTTCTTATGTTTCTACAGTCCACCTTCTTCATCATTCAAAAGAAACTACTCTCACTAATGTTGCCAACCATCTCTTAGATGCCAAATCTAATGTTCTTTTCTCAATCCTCACCTTTCCTGATCACTTTACTTTGTTGTTCACCCTTCTCTTGATACCTTTGTCTATCTATGTTTCTGAGATTTTATTCTCTCCAGGATCTCCTTTTAATCACTTAATAAACATTTATGCACCAGGCCCTATAGCAAGCACTGGAAATACAAAGAAAGGTAAAAGACAGCACCAGCCCCCAAACATCTCACCATGGCCATTACTTCTCAGTATCCTTACCTTGATTTTCATCCTGGTCATGCCTGTAACCATGAGTGTCTCACTGGGCTTCATCCTGGGCTGCCTGCCCTTCTATCTTGATAGTATTTCTTTTTTTTGTTTGTTTTGGTTTTTTTTTTTTTTGCTTCGACAATTGGGGTTAAGTGACTTGCCCAGGGTCACACAGCTAGTAAGTGTCATGTGTCTGACCCTGGATTTGAACTCAGGTCCTTCTGACTCTAAGGCCAGAGCTCTATCCACTGCACCACCTAGCTGCCCCTTGATACTATTTCACTTGCTGCTCTTATCAGTCCCTTTGTATTCAATTATCATCTCTTTGCAGATGACTGTCACATCTACTTGTCCAATCTGAACCTCTTTGCTGACCTCCATCTGGTCTTGCATCTCCAACTTGCCTATTGGACATATCCAAGTGGATGTCCTGTACACATCTCAAATTCAATGTGTCCAAAACTGAACTCTTTCTATCCCCCTTCCCTCAACACTCATCTCTTTAAAAAGTCCTTATTACTATTGAAGGTACCACCATCCTCCAAGTCGCCCAGGCCCACAATCTAAGCGTCATCCTTCACTCTGGAACTTCTCACCACCCCCAAACTAAGATGTGGCCAAGATTTCTCAATTTTACCTTTGGAATATTATTCTCATGTATTCCCCTTCCCCTTATTTCTTCTGACACTGCCACAACCCTGGTGCAGGCCCTCATCAATTCAAGCAATGGACAAATGAAATAGTCATATGACTGGGGTCTCTACCCCCAAAACATCCCCATTCCAGTCTGTCCTACACTCAACTCTCAAAATCATCTTCCCAAAGCACAAGTCTGACTATGTGCCCTCCCCCAACCCCTGCTTTTCTATGCAATCAAATCCAGTGGCTCCTTATCAACTCAGGATACAATATAAAATCCTCCCTGGCATTCAGAGGCTTTCATAAACTACCTACCCTCAACTGTCTAGTTTCCTTACACCTTACACACTCCCCCTGCACCTTCCCTCACCCCTATGATGTACTCTTCAGCCCAGCAACACTGGTCTTTGCTGTTCCAATACAACATCCTCCATCTCC
This sequence comes from Vombatus ursinus, assembly GCF_900497805.2. Lineage (NCBI taxonomy): Eukaryota > Metazoa > Chordata > Mammalia > Diprotodontia > Vombatidae > Vombatus > Vombatus ursinus. Next base: position 74,625 of record NW_020954222.1, read on the forward strand.
CAAATCTGGGCATTTTCTTTCAGGGGCTATCCCCCACACCTGGAACATTCTCCCTCCTCATCTCTGCCACCTGACTTTCCTGGCTTTCTTCAAGTCTTGCCTAAAATCCCACCATCTATAGAAAGCTTTTCCCTTTTTCTAAAATTTCTAGCACTTTCATTATGTTGATTATTTCCAGTATTTTCTGTATATGGCTTATTTGTTCATAGCTATTTGATTGCTGACTCCCTCATTAGTCTGTGAGCTCTTTGAGAGAGCAGGGACTGTCTTAAAACTCTTCATATTTCCAGTGTAGCACAGAGCCTGGCACATAGGAAGCAACTTAAAAAAATGTCTATTGACTGAAAGGAACCTGATTGGCCCCTGTTTCCTCTGATGTAGCTTCCTGGTCCCCTAAGGCCATAAAAGTCTGACCAATGGCCAATCAAGATGTCTCCAACTTGGTGGATTTCTGAAGGCCACTCAAGTCTTCATACTCTTCCCTGGCACCCTACTCTGATAACCAGATGTATTTATATGGAGACAAGAGGGGCTGTCCACAGAAGCTGTTTTCACTATATCATTGTTGTAGTTCTATGCTGTGTTAGCTCAAAGTAAACCTGATACTGTTAACTGTCCAACAATGTCTTCTGAGTACCACATTTCATCCCAACATTGATCCTGAATGAAGAGATTGCTGGTGCTCAAGCCTGCTCTAACAGTCTGGCACAAGAGAGATACTGAGACTTCTGGATTGACTGACACTGTCCAAAGAAAGCTGCCTGCTGACTGTAAGGCCTGCAAAAACTTTTCTTGTTTGTTAGAGTCAGAGAAAAGAAAAGTCATAACAACAATTATATACATGAAAGAGTTGGGACAATTGGGAACACCATTGTAGGCTCAAAAATTTTGAGGAAGAACAGAGTTGACAAAACAAAATCTGAGTTAGGCAGCTCCTTGTTTATTAGATTTTAAGTCAAACTGCTGTAGAACAGAAACCATTTGTTGAGAACCTACTGAATGTTCAGCATAACATTAGTTATTAGTTAGTCTGTGCAAAAGAGTGGAGCAAGAATGAGGAAAGGTGGAGATGAGGGGGAACAGCACCCCGGGGCAAGTTCCAAAACTAGATGGTCTATTATTCTTCTTCCTGTTACCCTTCATTCCCTTTGAATCATGTAGGGCAGTTCCACCAAATTAGATACCTTTTGGGGATAATAACTTTGAATATATCAACATAGATTTGTGTGCTTCAGAAAGTGGAAGTGAGTACTGCCAATGGATGTATGTACTACAGCACTTAGTACAGTTTTTTGCACATAGTAAGTGCTTAACGAATTTGTTCATTCAGTCATTCATGGTTGGCAGTATGGAACTCTCCTTGAATAGATGATGGATTTGGGGCTGTTAAGTAATCAATAGCCTCCACCAATTTTCCTTTGGAAAATGACAATGTCAAACACATAATGAAAATGCAAATGGGATGAGAACTTGATAAGATGGAGTTGCCATGACAACCCTCTCTTTGAAAATTTTGCAGATTATAGGAATGGTACCTGGCAATTGAAGGACATGCTCTGATTGCTTGAGGAGATCTGTTAACTGTTTTAGACAGCGGTGGGTATTATCTTTCAAAGGGAATTGATGGAGAGATGGGCAGCATGTGCCAGACAAGTCAATACATCACCACCACCTTCCCTGATGCATGTCTCATAGCATCGGCTGCTTGCTTTATGTGTTTTCTTATGCATACTATTATGCAGTCAGCATCTGTATTTCTCTTTTCTCTGACTTTGATTCTGCCTGTCTCTGTGTCTACATCTCTATGTCTGCCTTTCTTTTGGTCTCTGTCTCTCAACATATACAACATACACATTGTCTGTGTGTACATGTGTGTGCATTTATGAGTACCTCCTCAAATTTTGTAGCCCCTAATGATTTAGATCTGCTCCCAGCTGCCAGTCCAGAACAAATCTGAAAAGATACCCTCCCCTCCTCCAGGCCTAGGGATCATGATGGAGGCCTGATAAAGACATAGCCTGATTGCCAGCAACTCAGTATTCCAGGTATCCTTGGCAATGACCTGTCACCATGGCAATCATTGAATGGAACTAGCTGTTCCTGCCTTGCTGGGCAATAAATTTTGCCTCTAGAGAGATTATAATTCCACCACAGGTGGGGTGGCTCACTTGATTTGGATTTCCACTGGAAAAGGTGTGAGACCTCCATCCTACACTTTGCTCTTTTAACAAGCCTGGGGCAAGCATCCTGGAGCCCAGGGGCTGGTCTTTTGGCACAGGGGGATTCAATGCCACTTTATGTTTTCGCATTTATATTGATTAAATGATTCACTTCATCAATAATTTGTAGTGATTGATCCAAACCAGCTAGCATCAGTGAATCATCCAATGGCAGAGGGTTAAGCTCTGCTGGGCTTACATGTGTTTATTTGTGCTACTTTGCAAGGGAAAAATTCCTTTTTGCTTTTTTATCTAGTTATTACTAAAAATCACTGGGAGGAGGGCCTCAGTCCAAGATTAGGTAGACTACATTTCCACCCTACACAGTCCAGTTTCTGCCAGAGGTGAGATGGTGAGAGGAAGAGCTTGGTCTTCATTAGCTTTGAAGTTTCAAAGATCCTAGGCAACTGTTTCAATAGACTTGACCTCAGTTCCCTAACTGGGAAGATCTCTGGCACAAAGTGTGTGGGCTTAGGCTTCCAGCAAAGATATACAGTGTTCTGAAGACCCTCCCAGTTCTGTTTGTCTGCATGCTGAGGACCCTTCTAGTGTGGTCGCTCTATAGAGCAACCCTGGATCAGTGACATTTTGGTTTCCAAAGTCCCTTCCAGCTCTGACATTCCATATTCCCTGATCTCTGGGTCCTCCCAGATCTGCCAGATCTAAGGATGTTCCCACCTTAGATATTCTATTATCTGTCATCTAAGTATAATACCATCTTACAATCATGAGCTCATTTTTGAAGTGAACCTAGGGGTAATATAACACCCCACCTCAATCCACACAGTTTCCTTTTCTGCAGCTTTGAGGAATTTCTTTTAGATGAAACATTATGGGTTAGGAAAATTCCTGACATTTAGACAGAGGCTAACATTTAGCAGGTTCTCTGCTTAAATTGACATTTATACCTGTCTCTATTTAACCTATGACCTCTTTGTGGTTGAGGCAAAGTTCAGGTTACTAGAAACCTTTGTGTAACTAAAAAGCAGATTATGATAGTGTCTCTGATTAGATAGGTATTAAACAGGGAAGTCAGGGAAGGAGCAGACCTCTTCTTGGAACTATCTTTAGGCCTCAAGTAGAGGGGCATACTGGTAGCATCAGCCTGGGTGTTCTATTTTGAGATGCTCATAGAGTTAGTATCCATCTTTGATAATTTCCTTCTCTGCCAGAGCTCAGTCCTACCTTCTCTTTCTCCTTTTCCTGGTTGACCCAGCTCTGCCAGTTCTTGGCTCAGCTTGCTATGAATCTGCTTCTTTCTCTCTACTTCCAAACCCTAGGGACCTCTATCTTTTTCTGGTATGGGTCCTCTCTTTCATACACATTCCTAAAGGCTTGACCAAATCTCCTATGACAGTGCTTTTGATTCATTCCAGAAGGTATATGCAGACCCTGTTCACACTTAGGTCTGACTGATTTATTGATTCAATTAATAATTGTTCTTGTCGAAGAAAGGTATTTACTTACTTTGCAGGGGGTGGGATAATCAGTGAAGCTCCACACTTTTACATAAAGATCCTCCCAGCTCCAACAGTTTATGATCTAAGGACCTCTTACCCAATTTACCCATCCCCTCCCACCATAGGCCAGCACTACAGAGCATAGGAATAAATGGAGCTTTCCTTAAAATGAGAAATAGTTTCTAACTAAAGCCATCAGCAAGCATCTGTAATGGGGATAAGCTAGAAGATTTCCCAATAAGGTCAGGGGTGAATCAAGGATGCCCACTATCATCACTATTATTCAGTGTTGTACTGGAAATACAATACAGTACAATAGCAATAGGAGAAGAAAAGAAATTGAAGGAATTAGAATAAGCAGTGAGGAAACAAAAGTATTACTCTTTGCAGATGGTATATGTAGAAAATCCTAGAGAATAAACTAAAAACTAGTTAAAATAATTAACTACTTTAGCACAGTTGGAGGATATAAAATAAATCCACCTAAATCATCAACATTTCTATATATAACCAACAAAGTCCAGCAGCAAGAGATAGAAAGAAAAATTCCATTTAAAATATCTGTAGACAACATAAAATACTTGGCAGTCTACCTGCCAAGACAAACTGAGGAAATACACAAACCCAAAATACTTTTCACACAAATTAAGTCACATTTAAACAATTGGAAAGTATCAATTGCTCGTGGATAGAATGAGCCAGTGTAATAAAAATGGCAATTCTACATAAATTAATTTATTTATTCACTGCCATACTAATCAAACTACTAAAAATCATGTTGTGGAACTAGAGAAATCATAACAAAATTCATCTGGAAGATCAAAAGATCTAGAATATCAAAGGAATTAATGAAAAAAAATGAGAAGGAAGGTGGACTAATTGGACCAGATAGTAAACTGTATTATAAAGCTGTAATCATCAAAGCTATCTGGTATTGTTTAAGAAATAGAGTAGTGGATCAGTGAAATAGATTAGGTGCACAAGACAGTAGTAAATGACCATGGGAAGTTAGTGTTTGATAAACCCATAGACCCCAGCTTCTGACAAGAACTCACTATTGAACAAAAACTTCTGGGGAAACTGGAAAACAGCATGGCAGAAACTAGATATAAACCAACATTTTACACTGTCTGCCAAGAGAAGATAAAAATGGATACATGATTTAGACATAAAGGGCAAAGAAAATTAGGAGAGCATGGAATAGTTTACCTGTCAGATCTATGAAGAAGGGAAAAATTTAGGACCAAACAAGAGATAAAGAGCATTACAATATATAAAATGGATTACTTTGATTATATCAAATGAAAAAGATTTTGGACAAACAAAACCAATGTAACCAGGACTAAAAGAAAAGCAAAAAGCTGGGAAACAATTTTATAGCAAACATCCCTGATAAAGGCCTCATTTCTCAAATATATAGAGAACTGAGTCAAATTTATAAGAATGCAAATCATTCCCAGTGCATAAATGATCAAAGGATATGAATGGGCAGTTTTCAGATGAAGAAATCAAAGCTATCTATAGTCATATGAAAAATGCTCTAAATCACTACTGATTAGAGAAATGAAAATTAAAACAACTCTGAGGTACTACCTCACACCTATCAGATTGGCTAATTTGACAGAAAAGGAAAAAGATAAATGTTGGAGGGGGTGTGGGAAAACTGGGATGCTAATGCAGTGCTGGTATAGTTGTGAACTGTTCCAATCATTCTGGAGAGCAATTTGGAACTGTGCCCAAAGGGCAATCAAATCATGCATACCTTTTGATCCAGCAATACCTCTAGTATTTATATTTATTTGTGGCTCTTTGTGTGGTAGCAAAGAATTAGAAATTGAGGGGGCGCCAATCAATTGAGGAATAGCTGAACAAGTTGGGATATGTGTATATAATGGAATATCATTGTGCTATAAGAAATGATGAGCAAGCAGATTTCAGAAAAACCTGGAAAGATTTACATGAACTGATGCAACATGAAATAAGCAGAGCCAAGAGAATATGGTACACAGTAACAACAACATTGTAGGACGATCAACTATGAATGACTTAGTTCTCAGAAATACAATGGTCTAAGACAGTTCCAAAGGACTCATGCAGAAAAATGCTATTCACATCCAGAGAAAGAACTGATGGAGTCTGAATATAGATCAAAACATACTATTTCATTTTCTTTATCATTTTTGTACTTTTTTTCTTTTGGTCTGTTTCTTCTTCCACACAACCTATATCAAATTGCTGACCATCTTAGGGAGGATGAAAGGAGGGAGGGAGAAAATCTGGAACTCAATATTTTTTAAATGTATGTTAAAATTGATCTTTACATGTAATTTTAAAAATAAAATATCACTTTAATAATACCATTGTGCCATAAAGAGTAACAAAGGGGGCAGTTTCAGAGAAACCTGAGAAGACTGATGCTGAGAGAAGTGAGAAGTAGAGAACAATTTATGCTGTAACAGCAACATTATAAAGACAATGGGAAGATTGTTTGAATGAACCAACCCCACAATCCTGCCCACAGAGCTGCTCCTGTGTGAACCAGGGCTGGGCAGGGAGCATGAAGTCCAATTGAGAGTCTCTGGGAACATAAAATTGCCTGGGCTGATTGAGAGAAAGAGTGGGCAGCAGCCTTGGGGCAAGGCTTGAAATTTTTAGAGGAGGAGGGGCTGGGCAAGTTAATCCCTGTGAGTGGCAGCCCAGGCTGGTGGTACAGTTGGGGAGGGGGGAAGGGCTGGGAGGGCAATGAGGAGCTTCAGCTGCTAGGCTGCAGTCCTAGAATCATGGAATCTTCCAATCACAGACCCCCAGATTTAGAGGGGACTGCAGATGCCTCATTCCCACCTAGGCCTGAGCACCAATCCCCTGTACAGCATGCAGGACTTGTGGGCATCCAGCCAGTGAGGGAGAACTGAGTCTTTTCCTCTTAAGGCAGCCATTTCCACTTTGGGGCAGCTGCCTCACAAAGGAAGAGCAGTGATTTCAGCCTGATCTCCCTCCTACCTCCAAACTAGAGAGAGTCCTCAGAGCCCCTCAATCCTCCCTCCGCTTTCCTCATCCTAGAGGGCTAGAAGTGTCATCTCTGGGTATCAGGGCAGCCTGTCCACAGGGATCCAGCCTAGGATCCAGTCCTGGAAGTCATGTCAGAGGGGGTTCTGGAACTCTATAGAGGTCAAGTGAATTGTCATGGTCACCCAGGTTACTAGAACCTTAGAAAGTGAGAGCCAGGATTCCAAACTAGGTCCTCTGACTCAAACCCAGTGTTCTGTCCATTATATGGCAGCTGCCTGTCATTTCAGGGAGTGGAGGAAGAGGCAAATAGGCTTAAATAATCTCCAGTTGTAGATGAGGATCTATCTACATGGGAAACTTTGTCTAAGAACTATAGTGGGGAAGAAGAAGTGGGGGTGCTGGAGGGAAGGCCCTTCTCTCCATGAGATCAGATCTAACCATGGTTCCCTCCAGGACCAAGGCTCAGAGGTCAATCAGGCCAGGCAGGGAGGCTGCAGGCAGAGTTGCTCAGGTTGGGGGTAGGAGGGCTTGTCCTAGGTAGCCTGGTAGCTCAACCCTAATGAATTAATGAATGAGGCAGTGACCTCCAGAGAGCCCTGTAAGGGAGAGAGTAGGGAAGGAGAATTGAAAGTTCATAGATTTAAAGTGGAGGAGCCCCTTGGAGATCATTTTAACCCCAGAGAGAAGGAGGAGGTTGTCAAGTGGATACACAGAATATTTAGAAAATAATGATATAATTCCATTAGTGAAGTTACAAAAGTGTTGGTGTACTCTTGGAGAAAGAAAGTTAATCTCTTAATGAGAATATGCAGTAGTATTTCACATTGAATAAGAAGCATGGGAAAGTTTACTGAAAAGCCAAGGGGTTTGGGGACTGAAAAGGTAGGGAATCCATCCATGCTCTGAACCAACAATCTGAACCACTGCACAGAGGAGGAGGGACACAGAGCCCAGTCCTGACTCCAAACACTTTCTGCTACACTCAGCCCAGGCCAGATTCCTGCTTCCTTCTCACTTTCTATAGCCAAACGCTAGCTGGTAGGCTCCCCAACTTTGGCCCTATATTCTCCTAGCACACACAGTGTCTCCAGCAGGACACAATCAAGGGAAGCCACACAATTTCTCCTGAGGGTTAAAACCGGCTGGCAATCTCCAGAAAGGTCAAAATCACTAGAGCGGATCTAGTCTGGGCATTTCTTCTCCTCTCTCTATCTTCTTTTTTTTACTGAATAACTTAAAAAACAAAGTTATTGTTTATTCACTATTAACATTCTTTTTGTTTTAAATTTTGGGTTCCAAATTCTCTCCCTCCTTCTAACTCCTCCCCAACCAAGCAATATGATATCAATCCTAAATGTACAATTATCCAAAACCTATTTCCATAATACCCTATCAAAAAAAAAAGAAACAAGAATAAAGAAAGTGAAAAATTATGGTTCAGTTGGCTTTCAAAGTTCATCAGTTCTCTCTCTATAGGAGGATAATACTTTTTCATCATGAGTCCTTTGGAATTGTCTTTATCATTGTACTGATCAGAGCAGCTAAGTTGTTCATAGTTGATCATCATTACAACATTGCTGCTGTTTCTGTACACTATGATCTCTTGTTTCTGGTCACGTCACTTTGCATGAATTTGTACAAGTCTTCCCAGGTTTTTCTGAAACCATTCCCCTGTCATTTCTTATAGCACAATAGTACTCAGTCAGAATCATATGTCACAACTTGTTCAGCCATTCCACAATTAAGGAGCATCTCCTCAATTTCCAATTCTTTGCCATCACAAAAAGAGCTGTTATAAATATTTTTGTACACATGTATATATACATATATGTGTGTGTATATATATGTACATACATATATAATACATATATACACGCATATACATACATACACAGACATATATACATATGTAAACACACACATCTATATCTATAATCGATAATGTCCTTTTCCTTTTCCTTTGATTTCTTTGGATACAGACCTGGTAGTTGTATTGCTGAGTCAAAGGGTATACACAGTTTTATAGCCTTTTGGACATAATTCCAAATTGTTCTCCAGGGGCAGCTAGGTGGCACAGTGGATAGAGCACCAGCCCTGGATTCAGGAGGACCTGAGTCCAAATCTGGCCTCAGACACATACCACTTACTAGCTGTGTGACCCTGGGCAAGTCACTTAACCCCATTGACTAGCCAAAACAAACAAACAAACCAAATTGTTCTCCAGAGAGATAGGACCAGCAGACAACTCCACCAATAATTGATTAGTACACTTATTTTCTTTCATCTCCTCCAGCATTTGTCATTTCTGATAGATGTGAAGTGGTACCTCATAGTTGTTTTCAATTTCTTTTCTCTAAAAATTAGTGATTTAAAACATTCTTTCTTGCCACTATAGATGGCTTTGGTTTTTTTTCTTCTGAAAGCTCCCTGTTAATATCTCTTGACTACTGATTAATTGAGGAATGGCTCTAATTTTTGCAAATTTGACTCAGTTCCCAATATATTTGTGATAGGAGGTATTTATCAGAGAATCTTGCTATATACATTTTGATATTACTTCATTATCTGTGGTACCTTTTATTAAAATTATAGTTTCCCTGGCTAACTCTTATAATTAGGTCTATTTTTTGTCTGAGGTCATGATGTATACCTTTGCTTTTTTTACTTTAGCTGAAGCATAATAGATTTTGCTCCCATCTCTTCTTTTAACTCTATTTGTTTCTTTCTGTGTCAATTGTGTTTCTTATAAACAACATATTGTTGGATTCTGGTTTCTAATCCATCCTGCTATCTACTTGTTTTATGGGTGAGATCATCCCTTTCAAATTTATAGTTATGACTACTAACTGCTTATTTCCCTCCATTCCATTTTCTTCTGTTTCTTCTTCTCCCTCTCTTTTTATCCTGTCCCTCCTCAAAGGTCTGTTTTGCTTCTAACCACTGCCTGCCTTAATCTGACCTTCCTTTTTTCGTACCTCATTTCTTTTATCCTCTTCTCCTATTATTTCCTTATTGGGTAAGACAGATTTCTATATACAACCGAGTGTGTATATATATATAATTTTCCCTCTTAGAACCAATTCTGATCAGAGTGAGGTTCAAGCATTGCTCACTAACCTCCTCCCCATTTCACCTTGTAGATGCTCTTCCTTTCACATCTCTTTTATGTGAGAAAAATTTCCCCATTCTATCTCTCCCTCCCTCCTTCAAACAGTACCTCCCTCTTTCTCACTCCTTCATTTTTTCTGAGATCACCCCAACAAAATCAACACACACAGATGACCTCTATGTAAACTCTTTCTAACTGCCCTTATAATAATAAAGATCTTATTATTTACATGTATCATCTTCACATGTGGGAATGTAAACAATTTATCCTTATTGAATTCCTTACAAGTTCTTTTTTTCTGTTTATGTTTTTCTGCTTCTCTAGAGTCTTGTGTTTAGGAATGCTTAAAATTTCTCTATTTCATCAAATATCCATTGTTCCCCCTGAATGATTTACTCAGTTTTGCTGCATAGTTTATTCTTCATTATAATCCTAGCTCTTTGCCTTCTCAAATATCATATTCCAAACTCACTGTTCCTTTAACATGGCAGCCACTAATTCTTGTGTGATCCTGACTTTGGCTCCATGATATTTGAATTGTTTCTTTGTGATTGCTTGTAATATTTTCTCCTTCACCTGGGAGCTCTGGAATTTGACTATAATATTCCTGGGAATTTTCATTTTGGGATCTCTTTCAGGAGGTGATTGATAGATTTTTTTCCATTTCTATTTTACCCTCTGGATCTAAGATATCAGGGTAGTTTTCTTGGATAATTTCTTAAAATAATGCCTAGGTTTTTTCTTTGATCATGGGTTACAGGAGTCCAATAATTCTTAAATTATCTCTCCTCCATCTATTTCCAAGTCAATTGTTCTTCTGATGAGATTTTTCATATTTTCTTCTTCTTTTTTTTATCTTTGATTTTGTTTTATTGTAGGAAGCAAGCTACCCTCCACTGAAACAGGCTGTGGATGGAAAGGCCAGTGTTGGGAAGCAAGTATTGGCCATCACCTTCCAGACCCTTATGTAGGACAGCATTGCAAGTCACAGAGAGTATCAAGTGTATGGGGAGGGGGGGAGGAAGAAGGGAAATAGCCCACTGGTGGTAATTGTTCATATGTATTAACTATATGTGAACTGGTGCCCAGCAGGGTGCCATGCCCCAACCTCTCTGCTGCTGCTCCCATGTCCCAGCCCTGCTGGAGGGAGCCCTGAATCCCTGATCCATTCTGACCCTTATGTCTTCTCCCCTCCACCTTCTTAATAGTGATAGGGGCAGTCCCCTCCAGAGTCCCAACTCTGCAGGGCAGGCTCCCTGATGTATTCTAGGGAGTCCTGGCCCTTGCCATTTGCCCTGCCAGTGGCACCCTTAGTGGCTCTGGCCTTTCCCTCCACCTTGCAGGTGACCTTTTCTGTGTGCATTGTTCTTTCCAATTAGAGTGAGAACTCCTTGAGAGCACTAACTCTCTTTATATATTTGTAATGGCAGCTTTTAGCATGGTTCTTGGTACATAGTAAGTAAACACTTAACCTAATCTCTTTCATTCATGCATTCATTCATTCATTTGTTCATTCTTTTCCTTTTCAAGAAAACTACTTGTGTTTTGAGCCTTGGGAACCTGTGTGCTTCTCAGAAAAGCTGATACTGTTGGTGGAGGTGGGAGTAGATTGACTAATGCTGAAGTTCTCACATTGTCTGGAGGGGTGGGGTTGGGGGGCAGAAAAGGTCAGGGACATGAAAGGTCTTTGAAGGTATCTGCACTCTTCATTACAAAGGGGAGTTGCTGACCAAGGGTCATTCTCCTGTGTTCTCTTTTTGTATAAGAATAAATTCATCAGAGGCTCAAGTTTCCAGAGGACCCATGGACCAAGTCCTCAGCTGCATGGCAGATCAAGAGAATGAGGTTTCCTAGAAGGCACAGGATTGTGAGTGACTGAGACAACATGTGTAGGTCTTCCACTGTGAGTGAGTGAATGTGTGTGTATGTGTATGTGTGTATGTTTGAGTATATTGGAGGGTGTGTGTGAGAATGGGTGGCTTTGTGCTAGAGGGAGAGCAGGAGGGAAGTGGGAGAGCCCAGTCCAGCAGAGTTAGTTCCCTCCTTTCCTTTCTCTCTCCTCCTACCATACTTTCATCTCTAAGACTCAGAACCTCAACATTCTCCTTGTGCTGTTGGTGGAGACCCTAGATGCTGGCTTCTACCCTGTGTCTTGTCTCTCTTCTAGGCTTTCACCAGTAGGTGAGGGAGGCAGGAAGGCAGCAGCTGCCTTGGGGCTCTTTCCCCCTTCTGTGAGGGAGGCAGCATCCCTAATGTGGGGCAGCAGGAAGGAAGGATGGTACTGTTCAGCCCTGAGGGCTTCAGAAGGAGAGAGCAGAGGGAAAAGGAGCAGTGTTTCTAGCCCCTGTGGGAAGGTTGGAGCTCAGACCCCTCTATCCCCTGCCTGTCTATCAGGAGAAGGCATGTGTGTGGGTGTGTGTACACTTGTGTCTGTTTGTCCAGTACTCCTTGCCTAGCCATGTAGCTGTCTTAGCTAGGGTGATTTCAGGTTGCATTAACACAAGCATGCAATGTAGCCTGTGGTAGACAATAGAGGGACAATCTGGGAGTCAGGAAAAACTGAGTCCAAGTCCTACCTACTGGCTTGACCATGTGACCATAAGCAAATCATTGAACCCCTCTTTGTTCCACACAACTCTATAATCCCTGGCTGATTGACGTAAGCAGCAGTGTTCTCCAAGATGGAGTGTCTCCACACTAGTAATATCACAAGGTTGGATAAAACAATCATGCCAAGAATCAATGGAACTCTCTGTGGTCCTGGTTAGATCACACCTAGAATATCATGTTCACTTCTAGGATCCATATTTAGGAAGGACATTGACAGATGGGGTTGGTGAGAGGCCTGGAAACCTCACTCTGTGAGGAACAGATGAAAGGAGCAAGGTCATGTGGTGGAAGGATCCCTGAATGTAGAATCAGGACATTGGTTTGAACTACAGAAAGGAGAGGGAGGCAACTAAGAGGAAGCCTGTGCAAGGACCAGAAATGGCCAAAAAAGTGAGTACTCCAAGTACAGAAAATCCCAGGAAACACTAGGCATGAGGAGAGACTGAGCTCTGGGAAGGAGAGCTTTCAAAGTGAGGTGGGAAAGAAAGCCTGGAGTCTGGGCCAGCAAGGGAGGGAAAGGGGCAAGTGGGAATGGAAGCAAGAAAGGTGAGAAGGAATTTCACATACCACCCAAAGGAAGGGAGCCAGAGAGACATGGAGAAAAAAGCCTACCCCAACCAAAGTGGGGGACATTGGTGCTGCCCCAAGGCCTCTGGGGACAGAAAACCTGCTGACATTAAACAAATGATGTCCCTCTAAGAAGAGAAAGGCAAAAAAGAGATCTGGCAGTTAGGAAATCATGAAGACATTACAGAAAAGGCACCATGGGTCTCCATGAAACCTCAGCCCTCTTGCCCCCTCCCAGTCACTCTAAGAGCCTTGACCAATATATGGTTTATATGTCTATAGATCTTTATAGAGATCAGGGCAGCTAGGTGGCTCAGTGGATAGAGCTCTGGGCCCAGAGTCATCAAGACCTTAGTTCAAATGTGGCCTCAGATATTTACTAGCTATGTGACCTGGGAAAGTCACTTAAACTAGTTTACCTCAGTTTCCTTATCTGTAAAATGAACTACAGAAGGAAATGTCAAACCACTCCAGTATCACTGGCAAGAAAACCCCAAATAGGGTCATAAAGAGTCTGACACTACTGAAAAATGATGGCATAACAAAAATATACAGAGAACCATCCTACAGAAGAAAAAAATATTTTAAAGAAAAATTCAGTGAAATGAATCAATATATGGAAAATGTCAGAAAGTAAATTCATGCTGCCATCCCTGTGGACCTTTCATCTCTGGAAAGCAATGATGAGACTTGTCTTCTTCCTCTTTTTAAGGGCCAGGCTTACTGAGTTTTGTATTTCTCATACAGAATTGGTCTCCATCAATAGGATCTACTTTTCTCTGAAGGCAGCAACCATTTCCTTTTTTGTCTTTGGACTCAGCACCCAGAGCAGAGTATGGTATATAATAGGCTTTTAATATATGTTTTTTGACCAATTTAGTGCCATCGAAGATTGTTACAATCTTTTGCTAACATCTGGTGGTGAAAAACAAAACAAAACAAAACAACAACAACAACAAAAAAAAAAGTGAAGGTTATTATATTACGGTCTTTGGTGACATCTAGTGGTCAAAATCGACATTGCATACTTTAACATTTTAGTGCTATCTTGAATATTGCGTTGTAATAAAAGTTTCAGAGCAGAGAGGACTATATTATACAATTGAGATCCCTGTCTTGTGGCCATTGTATATATTGCACTTTAAGTCTGTCATCTTGTGTCCAAACCTCTGACTCATTTAAAACCACATTTTAAATAGAATTTTAGCTTATTTTACAGCTCCTTCCTAGTTAAGCAGGCAGAATGAAACAAAATAAAATGCAGATTTTATGAAATGAAGAAAGTACTGAATTATTTCAGTGTCAATATGAATTCAGACTAAATCATCAACATCAAAATTATCTATCAAACTCTCCATCATATCAAACGTCATCTGCTACAGGATAAGCCTTCATAGAGGTGGTGACACCATTGAGTTGATTTTATCTTCCAATGTAAATTAGATGGATAAAGTTTTAATGTTGCCCAACCAAAGGAGTAAAAAATTTTGAGGAAACAAATGCAAAAAAAAGAGATTGACTTTTATATTGAAGGAAATTTATGAAAGATATATAAAGTTCAAATAAGAGTTTACCAGTGTGAAATCAGGCATTCAGGGAAATATTTGCCCAGGGCTTAGTTATTCATTTGCTCAGTCATGCCCGATTTTATGTGATGCCATGGGCTTTTATCCAAGGGGTTTTCTTAACAAAGATATTGTACTGGTTTGCTTTTTCCTTCTCCAGTGTGTTCCCATTTTACAGATAAGGAACTGAGGCCAATAAGGGTTAAGTGACTTGCTTAGAGTCACATAGCTAAAAAGTGTCTAAGGCCAGATTTGAACTCAGATCTTCCTGGTTCCAAGTCTGATGTTCTATCCACTGCATCACCTAATTACCCTCTCCAGGACTAGTAAAAAAAAAAATCAGTAATCCTGGACATATACACAATCTGATAGTGAGGCTACAGCCATAGATCTTGTCCTTAGTAGTAGAGCTTGGATTCCAATCCAGCTTTTTTTTACTTCCAAATCTCGTCTTCTTACTGAGAGAAGTGATTTTTTTTTATTATATTGATAACCAATTATTAAATTAAGATTAAGGCTATTTCTTTTCTCCTTCAGGGACCAACCCCTGCAGGTCAGTCAGTATCTGAAGGACATTGCTGATAAATGAGATTTTCAAATCCTCAGGGAACACGCACCTTGATCCTGGGCAGGACCTCAAACAACTAGAAGATCTTACTTCTATAAGGTGTAAACAGAATGTAATCTAGGGGAATTACAGCCCTAGGGCATGAAGTGTATGCCCTTGCAGCCCTGTATGGAGGTTGAGGGTAACCCAGTCAATGAAGGAGAAAATCAACTAAAATGATATGGGTAGAGATAAATTCTTTTGTCCACATTGCTGGAGGTGGCTGAGTCTCATGATCAAGCCATGTTCTCAGTCTCCTCATTAATTGTTCACCAATCAGCATTGACTTTCACCAGTCAGGAGCATCTCCTTTTCCAAAGGTATTTAAACATTCAGGGCTACATGGTTTTGTCTTTGCATATGGAGAGAGACCACTGATGATCAATTTATTGATTATCAGCTCGCCTAATCAATAAATTAATTTTTAATTACCCAAAAACTGTCTCTCAGACTTTTAATTAAACTCATTACCCCTGAACCATGTTGGCATTGAACAATTCCTCCCAAAAAACCATTTACACTCCATGAGCATGATTTAAACAAACCTTGCAGAAATTTTTGTTGCCAGCCTCTAAGAGCCCTCCAAAATTCAACCTACAAAAGTTTCTTCCAAAATCAAAATAAAAACATGAAAGTTATTTTCAAATATGGCTTTACCATTTTGTGTGCAATTGCTCCAGGGGAAAGACCCTACTGCCACATAAACCATGTGAAAAGTCCTAGTAATGATAAATGTCAAAAACCATGCAAAATGATGTAATAACTGCCTGTAAATTTGATGCTGTAAATGACACCAGCTCTGTTCATGTGCTTGTCTTTTGCAAGGAGCCTTGGGCCATCAGCAATTCAATGGAATTGAGCATAAGAGATTAGACAAGGCCTAAAAAAAATGCCAAGAATAAGGAGTGAGCACTCAACATGTAAGTTTCTGATTAGCCAGGACTATGTTAGAAGACAAGGGCTATCCATTCATACATCTGAGTTGGTCTCTATTTGTGTGTGAATATGTTGCTGGCCTCATTTCTCTCCATGGGCTCATCAATGGAACTGATGGGTGTCATCATACTTGCCTTGTGGACCTTGAGGAAAATGGCATGGCCAGACCTGAAGAGATGACTGGAAATGGAGTAGAAAAGTTAAAATAGTTTCAACTTGGCAAGTGTGGAAGTGGGTACAAGCTCATCTGTCCTTGCATACTGGAAGTTTTGACTTCAAATCTCACTTCAGCTCTAACTTAGCTGTGGCAACCTGGTTCACTTTGACAAACTCAGCCTCAGATAACTCGTTGTCAGATCTGGGGAGTAATGGCTCTTATCTCATGTACTGGCCAGGGCAATGCATTGTCAAAAGGAAGTTAAAAAATCACAAGACACACAACCACGTCCTCCTCCTTATGATCACCACCACCATTATTATCCCTATGACTGGAACGATGCTTCCTTTCTGCACGAAAACTTCAGAAAAGATCCCTTATGGGTGCACCTGAAGAATTTCATCTGTCTATCCAGAAGCATCTTTACTAGTTGCCAGTCATGATTCCCTTTCCAAAACTCACCCTTGAGAAATGTCTTCACCAAGAGAAATGGTCTGTGGCAATCTTTTTTCTAGCCTTATTGTTGCCACGTGTAATTGATCCACCAGAGGGAGTCTGAATCTTTGGCAAAAAATAAACCATTTCAGGAATGAGAAATACAGAACCTTTTTGAAAATTCAGGGATCCACAGACCAAGAGATCCTTCAGGGAGCAATTCTATACAGAATTAATAAACAGCCTGAGTTAATGAACAGCCTGAGTTAGTTCCAAGTCTAACTCCACTTATGGTTATCAAGAAACTGATTGAGCTACTGACCCGTGATGCCAGCAACCCTGTGGGGGGTCTATGAGCTGCATCTATGAGCTACAGATGATGTTCTCATGGGAAGGTCAGGAGAATGACTTTTCTGCATGGCTGAGGTAGGAGTCTCCTGACTCAATTTCTTCACTATGACACCTGGCAGATCTTAAGCCTGGCTCAATGCATTTAGCCATTATATAATTTCTGCCTGGAATTAACACAAAGTTAGGGAAGCATTGTTCCCTTATTTCAGTTATGTCCTTATTCTTTCATGGCAAATTTCTATAATCATAATTTTGTAAGCACAATATCAAATCTATTAAACAATAGATTGATGTGGGAACATCTGAGGTTATTATAGTAAGATACAAGTATAAGATTGAGCTATTTGGCCTAGAATTTTAGAATTAAGTATTCAGCCTTGACATTGGTTACTCGTACATTCCTGTATAAGTCAGAGTCCTTTAATTCCTCATAATGGTATGAGGGTAATTAGGCCAGGAGATTGTGGAGCCAGGATATTATTCTGTTACTTAGTTAATATCAAAGTTGTCTCAGTTTGTTACAATTAATGTTAAAAGAAGAATGGCTTGTGGCCTATCTTGTGAATGCCTTAAAAGAAGCATCCACTTTAATTAAGGGTTATTTATTTGTACATGACCAGCAGTTGGAATTGTTTTATTACTTATATGTACTGTTTTTAAATTGATTACTCAATGTATTTATGCATGTATTAGAGTCTATTATTAATTCCTTAATGGAATCTCATCCTCCTGATGGAAGAATATGAATAGAATAAATAATGAATTGATGCAAAATATAAAAAAAACTATAATACAAGGTATACAACTAGAAGTAATGCAGAGGGTAAGGCTAGGCTCTAATTTCTCTGTTACTTTTCTAATTTGAGTTTCTTAAACACGACAATTGGCCAAGGTTCCAATTTTGATCTTATAATAATGGAGACATAAGGGTTGAGTTACCTTTCATTATTTGCCCTGGTTATTGGCAAGATAATTTAAAATTGTGTTAAGATCAATCTTGTAGGAGAGTGGACACAAGAAAGAGGATCTCTACAAGAAGGCAGCCTGCTGGACACTGCATGAACAGTACTTAGACCAGAAAACTTCACCAGAAGATGTCCAGAATGCCAGACAGCTGTATGAAAAGAGACTTCTGAAGCCTTAAGTGGACAATTTATCATTACTTTTGGGTTTCTGTATCTGTACTTATGAAGGGGACTGCCCCCTTTTGATTTGTCAATGCATCGATCAATTTCTCCCTACCTCCTCCCATATTGTTAGAAGTCTCCAAAATCCCTTGATGAAACGTCGCCCAACAGCACAGCCCCAGATGGAACCATTAGTAAGGCATTGCAAGGTGTAACCAGTTTAGCTGAAGAATTGGCAGAGAACTCTGGGATAGGTAATTCATTAAACAGATGGTTAGAATTATGGTTTGGCAAGTGGAAGGGAATGGCAGTCTCTATCTTGATAGCTGGGGTATTGACAGCTGTAGGGTGTCACATAATACCTCATGTAAGAGGGTTGGTCTTATTAGATAAAGAGACTGAAGTGAGCCCTTATTATGACAAATAATGTTATCAAAAGTAGAATCTTCTTATGACATAATGAATTAAGATGCAGGCACAACAAAGAGTAAATAAAAGGAAAAGAGGGAATTGTAGATTATGTGGTTGGGGATGTTGCCTCTGCATACTACTCATCAGGGTGTGGACACCTACGTGACAGCACACTCAAGAGTATTGGAGTCAGTTTAAACTGGGTTTGAGTTCTGTGAGAAATAGCTATTTTTCATTTGCACAAAAGTCACCTGAACAATGCAATCTAGGGGTTAGGTGGAAGTTGAACAAAGGAAGCCATAAATTAGAATAAGAAAACACTATTGGTGGGTGAATAGACTAACCAGGTGAAAACCGGTTCTGAGGTTAGGTGTAGATTAACATCAAAAGGGGTGTTCCCAAATAAAAGCCTGGGTACCCAAATTGTGGTGGGTGGGAGATGTAATTAGGGGCAGAGACTCATCTTATTGATGAGGGCATCTGCCCCCCCTTGTTTATGTGTGGATACCCTGGTCTAAATCCTATATAAATAAACCTTCCAGAACCTAGACAAGAGGGAGACACACCCTCCTTTCTGGCTCAGTCTCCTCTATCACTGGACTTAATAAATTTCTTTGTAAAACTATTTCAGATTTGGGGTTTTATTCTCCAATGCCAGCCGCCCTGCCACTAGTGAATTGGCATAGTGGATAGATACCTGGAATTGGAGTCACAAGACCTAGACTGAAGTTCTGCCTTACCATAGGCAAATACTCTAAACCTCAATTTTCCTATCTGTGAAATGGGGTGATAATAATACCTAGGCTAAGCAAATAACAATGTGGTTGTAAGGTTCAAATGAGATATTTGCAAAGTGCTTTTCATACCATGACACACTATAGAAGTATTTATTATTATTATCATTATTATTCATCTGATAGTCTTTTTGATAGAGTTTACAGATCATGCTATTGATTCTTTTCTGTGTAATGTTCTTCAAATCATTACACAGAATTATTGTCTTTTGTGACTCAATAAAAGTATTGAGATGTTAACTCATCTGCTGCAGGATCCATGAATATATCTTTAGGACAATTCTAAGAGGAGGCAGGACTGTAGGGATCACATGTTCCTCATGCTGTTCCCACATGGCATTCAAGTCTTCACATAGGTCTCTCTATGTTGAAAGCTTTTCATCCACGCAGCTTAGAGATTAGGAATACTTAGTATGCTACTAAAAACATTGTTCTTGAGTTTTTATAGATCAAGGTTAAGAGTAGGAGATGCGGGGGATAGTTTTGTTCCGTGACAACGTTCCAGTTCTAGTACAATTTATTTTTGAATTCCCAAGGATATCCTGAAGTCTCCATTTGTACTATGAACATCTGTCATCTGTTCACCTTTGAAAGTTATTGAGCTTCTGATGGATTATTCCAGCAACCAGTTCTTTCTAAGTATTCATTAGGTACTAAAGTTTCACAACCTTCAGTGAAGAGTTGCTCAGTTTCTACCGTTTTCTTCCACAGTCTCTGGTGATTGCTAAATCTGAGCTCCTCAAACACAATCTATAATTTGTGCTGATAATGACCTGATGTGGGATTGCTATCCCTTTTGCCACTCCCTCCATTTCTATAAATAAGTACACATGACAAGCATGTGTCATGGTTCTCCGTACACACATTGTTGGTTGAATTCATGTGGAATATCATCTATGGAATGCATTTGGACTCCATTCTTGGCTCTTTGCTATTTTATAGGATTTCTCCAGAGATTGATCACTTTTAGATATGCTGGACACATCCAGGGGTGAGTATCTATTTTTTAAACTTACTTTTACTATTGCTAAGTGAAGTGTTACATCTCTTTGTTCAAAACTTATTTCTGTCAGTTTTAAGCTTGTTTAATATATGTTTTGAGAATATCCCTCCTCTCCTTCCTTTTTATTGAGAAGTGTTGATCTCTGTGTTTCTTTATTAGGTAAATTTTTGTTAGGATTTGTTAGTATCCTAACGAATCCAAGTCTGTTCTTATCCACTTTTGCAGAAATAGGAGAGGCCCTTTCCACACTAGACTGTGTCTAAGAGAGTGGTTACTTTAAGAACGCCATCTTCTGGGAGGGAGACTGGAAAACAGGAAATGCTCCCCCTGATTTGGCAGGCAGAGGGTTCTGAAGGATCGGTGAATGACTCTGAGAGTTAGAAGCATGGCTGTAGCTGAGGTGGTATTTGGGATACTGTGGTTCAGGCCATGAAAAACAAGTGCTGTATGGTGCTCCAGTCAAGGTAGGCATCCCCATCGAAAAGCTCTCTAAGCATGCTCAGGAGACACCTGAGACTTTTGTTTCACCCAGGCAGACTTCTTTAGGAACAGAAAGAAGGGATTCTCACCAAAATACAAGGACTTGCTGAAGGTCTTTTACGAAGAAGTACCTCCTCATTTTGTTGCACCATAAGTGTTCTACTGGGAATATCAACTCCATTAAGAAGGGGTTCAGTTGGTTTCCTTAAAGGGCATCAATAAGACATTTTTTTCAGTTGGGGTTAAATTACTGCTATCACTATGGATACCAAAAGGCCAGAGTACACACAGAGTAAACATACATATATTGGAGGGGTTGGAATAAGATATTCTGGAAGGTAAAGGAGCTTGGATTACAACCAAGAATCAACTACCCAATAAAACTGAACATAATCTTTCAGGGGGGAAATGGGCATTCAATGAAATAAGGGACATTCAAACATTCCTGTTGAAAAGAGAACTAAAGAGAAAATTCAATTTTCCAATACAAGATTCAAGAGAGGCATAAAAGTTCAAACAGGAAAGTAAAAATGTAAGTTATTCAATATGGTTAAAGTGTTTATATTCCTACAGGGGAAGATGATACTTGCAACTCTTAAGAAATATATCTCTATTAGGGCAGTTAGAAGTATACATAGACAGGGTATTTGTATAAATTGACTTTGATGGGATGATATAAAAACATTAAGGCACGAGAAAGAGGGTTGCACTGGGAGAAGAGGGAAAGGAGAGGAAGAATAGGGTAAACTATATTGCATTTACAGGTGCAGAAGACCTATTACAATGGAGGGAAAGAAGAGAGTGGATCAGCATTGCTTGAAACTTACTCTCAAAGGATTTGGCTCAAAGAGGGAATAACATACACATTCGATTGGTGATAGAAATCTGTCTTTTACAGGGTAAATGCATAACCGATGAAGATTAAACTAAAGCAATGCATAGGAGTTATTTTGCCCAATCATATGCTAGCAAACCTGATGATTTGCATGAAGTGGAAGAATCCTTATAAAAATATAAGCTGCCCAAATTACCAGAAAAGGAAATAGAATTTTAAATAATCCTATCCTAAAAGAATAAATTGAACAAGGTATAAATGAGATCCCTAGAAAAAAATCCCCAGGACTAGATGGATTTAAAAGTGAATTTCACTAAACATCTAAAACACATTTCATCCCAATACTATATAAACTATTTGAAACAACAGATGAGAAAGGAGCCCTATCAATTTCCTTTTATGGCACAAATATATTTTTAATACTTCAACAAGGGTGTAAGAATATACACACACTAATGCCTTGTTGGTAGAGCTATGAAATGACACATCCATTTTGGGAAGTAATTTAGAATTATGCAAAGAAAATAACAAAAATGTCTCCCAAATCTTTAGAACAAAGACTCCATTACACCTCAAGGAAGCTATATATGATAAAAAAGTTCCCATATACTCCAAAATATTTATAACAGCATTTTTTTTAACTTCCATGAATTGGAAACAAAGTGGATGCTCACCAACTGAGGAATGGTTAAACGAGGCACGGAACCTTAATGGAATACTACTACCATTCCTAGGAAATGATGTGTGTGAAGAGTACAGAGATGCATGGAAAGATCTTTGTGACTTGATGCAAAATGAATTGAGCAGACCCAAGAAAACAGTATATATACAAAGTACCTACAACAATTGAAATGGAAAGAATAACATAGCAAAAAATTAAAAGTACCTGTAACAAAATGTTAAAGATCAAGTGGAACTGAAAAGGAAACATGAGAAGACACCATCACCCTACCCCATCCAGGAGGTGAGAAGTCCACAGGTGTTACACATTGTATACCTTTTCCAGAAGGCATCAATCAGTTGCACTTGCTTTTTTTCCTCCCTAAAACAAAAAAAATAAAAAATACTATCTGTTACACAGCACAGCTCTGGAGGATGGAGAGAGGGAAGGATACATGGATACTCTGGTGATGAAAGAAACAGAAAACATAATTTTTTTTTAAAAAAGAGAACACGTGTGTCAACAGTAATAATGGAGGAGGGGAAGGCAAAAGACAGTGTTTTGGGTTAGTCATTATCAGTAGCAGATCTCAAACTATACCACGGATCAGTGATTATGAAAATGTTGTTGTTGTTTAGTACTGTCTGACTTTGCTTGACCACCTTTGAGGTTTTCTTGGCAAAGATACTACAGTGGTTTGCCATTTCCTTCTGTAGCTCATTTGACAGATGAAGAACTGAGGGAAACAGGGTTAAGTGACTTGCTGAGGGTCACACAGCTAGTAAGTGTGTGAGGCCAGATTTGAACTCAATAAGATGAGTCTTCCTGACATCAGCCCCAACAGAACACATAGCTTCCTAGAAAACAATTGTTAAAAATTGAGAGGCTGATCAATTGAAAAGATTAGGTATGCAATGTACAGAAGCAAACAAATAAAATAACTTAGTGTTTAATAAATCCAAAGACAGCAACTGTGAGAGTGGGGGAGAGAGGACCCACTATTTGATTAAAAAAAAATCCAGATAGGATAACGGAAAACCAGTTTGCCAGACATTTGATAGGACATCAATCCCTCATATCACCTTTCAAATTAAACTACAAATGGATACATGAATTAGCTGTAAAAGGGGAATCAATAGCAAATTAGATGACCAAGGAGGAGCGGTTATGACTGAACAGCGAAAGAGAGAATCACAGAAAATAAAATAGATGATTCTCCTTTTATAAAGTTGAAATGTTTTTGCACAAATAGATTGAATGCAGTTGAAATGAGAAGGGTAACAGGTAAGTGAAGAAAACATCTTTGCAGTAAAGTTCTCTAAGGACTGTTGCATATGCAAGATATAAAAGGAACTGATTCCAAATTCTAAGATTAAGAGCCATTTCCCAATAGGTCAAAAGAGATGAATGGAAATTTTCAAAGGAAGAAATCCAAGCTATCAATAGCCCTATGACAAAATGCTCCAAATCCTTCATAATGAGAGAAATGCACATTAAAACATTTTTCTTCTTTCAGTCTGTAAATCACAGAGATCCACAGATTCTGGACAGTGTCCTCTTTCTGTTCCACAGCAAAGTACGTGGAAATGCCCCTTTCACCAGGTACTGGTAGAAACCAGAACAAAAAATAAATATACCATTAAATTAAACGACATCAAACAAAAAAGATGATATGGAGAAGGGGAGGGGAAGAGTTCCTAGACTGTCTCAGTGATTTGTGGCACCACAGGGCAGGAGCCCCACTGAAGGGAAAGCAGTAAAAACCCCTGCTAGCAGGGACCAGTGAAAACCTGCTGGTTGGGACTGACTCAACCCAGGTTTTAGTTTAGCAAGGAACCGATTTTTAAAAACCCCAGTTTTTAATCCAGGTAGTGCATATTACTTGGCAAAAAAGAAAAGAAAAAAGAAAAATTCTTGAATAAAGTAAGATCTTAGCCAAGTTCCTATGGGTAACTGAACTTCCTAAGATGCTGAAGCTACCCCTCCCCCCAAGGGGAGAGCAGCTGGTTGTGTGTCTCTTTGTTATGGGTCCCAAACCTGCAGGTATTTAACTAGTTGGCAGAAATTGACTCAAGACAACCCCTATCACCATTAGCCAACTTGAGGTTCTTTTGATCTGGATAAAATAAATTACCTTAAGAAATATTTTGATGAAGCTGGCAAGAAAATTAAATATCCCAAGTGGGATGCTTTTAATAAATGGCTACTCAAAACCACCAAATGAGAACCCTCTTGTAACTTAGATTCCTTTATGGAAACCTTAAATGGAATTAAGAAGAATGGGGAAAAGGTAAAAGAGATTTGTGCCCTCCAGAATGATAGTCAGAACTGTACTGCTCAATTAAAAGAGTGAGTCAAGGATTTGCCTGCCTGTAGGACCAAGTCACCTCTCCCAACTCATCCCTGGGAAAGATTCAACCTCCTCCCTCTGAGGATGAGGAAGGGAAAGGGGAGGTTAGTTTCCAGACTGTCTCTTCTCTCTCCAGCCCCAAGGCCAAGCCAAGGATGGGAGGAAGGAAGGAGTCCACCTGAGGAAGGGAGAGAGGGAGTGTACTCAAAGGTTCCTCTCTGCTGGCTTCCACTTCAAGCCACCACATGGCCCCCAAAGCCCCAGAACTCCAGGCACAGGCACGGTGAGATAGGAAGCCCCAGTCAGGAGCAGCCCTGGAGGAGCAGCCATACACAGGTACACATGTGTACACACACATACATGCAGACACACACAATGTGACACACATGATCCTACCTACACACACAACACATGCATAAACAAAGCTATTAATACTCCCGTGACCCCCACCTATACCCACACACATTCCCATGGGACCTAAGACAAGCCAATTTGCAGTGGGGAGAGGTTAGAAAGAAGGGACAGAACAGAATATAAGGGGAGGGTGCAGAGGGGCAGCAGGAGGGGCAGTGGAGGAGGAGGGAGCTTGCCTCATACACAGTCACATAAGAAAGTGTAGGAACTCCTAGGATCCAGGGGTCGGGGGCAGGTTAGGGGTAGGCAGACCTTCAGCTGCTCACGGACCCCCCTCCAGACTCAGAGTAAAAGGGAACTCCTTCCCTCCTCCTTCACCTCTTCCTCATCCCCCTCCTCTTCTAGAGACAAAGAGGACTGACCTTGGTAAAGGGTAGGAAGGGCGGGTATGGTGACATCACAGTAGGTGCAGGGCTAGTCTCCACCTAGAGAAGTGGAAGGAGGGAGAAGATAGGAGAGGGGGCTCTGTGATGTCAGAAAAGTGGGGATTCCTCCCTCCCAGTCATTTCTCTCAAGTCCCATCACCCAGCCTGGTGAAACTAGGGGCCTGCAGTGCATCTTCCACTTGGAGAAGGGCCAGGGGCTGAGCAGGGTCCTAGGTTCCTTAGGGCAGGATTCTGAGGCTGGTGTGTGTGTCGGGGTGCAGCAGCTGAGCTCATCTTGGGATTGTTTGCAGTCAGCCATGGAAAACCAGGAGGTGGAGGGGAGAGAGTTGGAGGGGAGGTGTGTCCTGGGCTCCACATAAGGGAATAGCACAGTAGCTGCAGCAGCAGCAGATCATCAGTACCTGAATGGGACTTGGTCTGGGACAGAGCCAGTCTCAGAATCCTTCCTCCAGGCAGGAGGAGACAAAATCAAGCCAGGGGCTGGGAGGGACACAGGGGCACCCAGGCATGCATTCATGTCTGTTCCTGACCATGCCTGGGCTGGAGGAAACTGGAGGCAATTACTGTTGGGCAACTCTCCCCTCCAATTAAGAAGAATTGAGGCAGAAAGCTGAGGATCCTCCCAGGCTCTAGTATGCTGCCCTACCCATGAAGAGAGAGAGCCCAGGCATCTAGTCAGGGTTCCCTGGAGGCTGAGATATCATTTTGATCAGACAGCTATAAGAATAGGGACTGGACACCTGAGGGTGGTAGGGGACTCCCCGAGAAGAAAAATCTCTCTACTGACACCTTCTCTGCCTGCAATTTCTACTCTCAGAAACTTACCTAGAGCTTGGAGACCTTAGGTGACTCAGCCCCCTCAATGGATACAGATGCTAGGTGGAGGGTTGAGAGTCAGCCCAAAGACTGTCTCCCAGATCACCCCTGCACCATGAAGCTGGGGAGACCAATGACCATGCTCTTCTACTTGGATGAAAGAAAGGCAGCCAGGTCAGAGGCTCACCAAGCAGGTAAGTCCAAGGAAGTGGGCATGCAACCAAACCTAGAGGTTATGAACCAGGAAAAGTATTAATGTAGCCCACAGACAAGGAGAAACTTGGAGGAAATATATATAAGAAGATGGCTGGTTTTAGCCATGAAGGATACTGGTTAAATAACTAGCAAATTTTGATCAGGACTTTACCAGTGTCAAATCAGGGAAGCCCAAGCATGGTGTAAAAGAAAGATTAACCTTGATATACACAAAAAGCAGACATTGAGGGAGACTCTAGATGTAGTCTTTGTAGCAGTAATAGAGCTGGGACTCCAATATGGCTCCTCTAACTCCATGTCCCACTATTCTTGCCATTGGACCAATGCCTCCATGCTGAACAAAGCCTCTCCTTCAAGTCTCTTATGTGTGTTCTCTTTATGCTGCCTCAATTTCCTCTTCACCCAATCCTTACCTCAAGCCACCAGATGGGTCCCCAGGATCATAGACTTAAATTTCCAGCTCAAAGAACTGTCAGAATCTTAGTCCAATCCCTTTATGCTACAGAGGAAAATGAAGCCCCGGGAGGTAAAGGGACTTGCCCCAAATCACAGTTAAGATCAGAGACATAGAGTTGGAAGGGACCTTAAAAGTCAACTAATTGAACCTTCTCATTTTACAGAGGAAAAAACCTGAACCTCAGAATGGTGATGGGAGTTGTCTGAGGTCACACAACTAGTAAGTGTCCATGAACCTAGATTTTCCTGACTCAGAACTAAGTAGTGTATCCATTAGATTTTGCTACCTCTTATACTCCCAACTCACTAGTGTATCCTTATCTCTCTGGATGTTCTGAGACCAGAAGAATGAGGGGTAAGTTTCTTTTTTAAATGTCAAAAAAAGCCATTTCCAAAAACTATCCAATTTCACCTACTGAACATTCAACAGCCCCTTATTGGTCTGAATTGAATTCTTTGGTGGTATTCCTATCTACATCCTACTCTCTCTCTAATATGAGGAGTCCTTATCCCAGTTTGACCTTTTGCTGAAATTGAGTTATCAAGGATTTACACAACAATTTAAGTTAGATGAGATATCAACAGATATAAAAAAAAATCACTTCAGCACCAAAGACTCTGGAAAGCTTTGCCATATATCCTCTCAGTAAACCACCTAATCTTGTAATATATCAGAGGGACACCATGGGGACATAGTAGCACAACCATGGGCAGCTAGATGACACAATAGATAAGAGCGATGGGCCTGGAGTCATTTCATTTCCTTTTCTCAATATGAAAACCACTGACAGTGAATTAGTAAAGTACTGGCATCAAATTCACCAACGTATTTTAAAATTTCAATTCCAAGTCCTGTGTAATAGGACTAATGTCTACCAGTATTTCTCCACAACATGGGTTTGATGCATGCCTCTTCCTTCCCTATTAATACAGTGATTTGTTTTCCCCAAAAGGTTGACAAAGTCACTCCTAGAGCCCCAAAGCAATCTTTTTAAACTTCTCTAATGAACAAATTATCCCACTCAGCACAATGACTCTTGAGAAAATTTTCACCCCTTCTCAAACCATGGCTCCTTTCTGCACCCACCTACCCACCCATTCTCTCAGCTGAGTGAGTACCTTACCTCATATCTTATTGAAAATATTGAGGTCATTCCCTGAGAACTCCTTCTTCTCCCCTCTTCTTCCTCTCACATCACTCAGATGCCTTCTGCCATTGTCTCCTCCTCCACCCTTGTCTCACACATAGAGATTTGCCTACTCTTCATTTAGGCAAACCCATCTTTACCTGCATAACTGGTCCCCTTCTAGCCCATTTCCTCCAGCAGACTGCTCCCTTTATTATCCCCATTTTCTCACTTCAAAATTTCCCTGTGTACTGGCTGTTTCCCCATGTCTACAAATATGTCTATGTCTCCTCCATCGTCAAAAAAAAATCTCTTTCTGGATCCATCCATCCCCTCTAATTATAATGCCATGTATCACTTCCCTTTTAAGGCTAAACTCCTGGAAAAGACTATTTATAATAGTCACTTCTATTTGTTTTCCTCTCTCTTCTTAACTCTCTACAGTCTACTTTCTGCCCTCATCATTCAATTGAAATTTTTCTCATTGATGTTGCTAATCATCTCTTAGATGCCAAATCTAATGTCCTTTTCTTAATCCTCACTTTTCCCGATCACTTTGAACCCTTTAACACTGTTTTTCACCCTTCTCTTGATACTTGTGTCTCTCTAAGTTTTTGTGACATTATTCTCTCCAGGATCTCCTTTTAATCAGTCAACAAACATTTATAAAGTGCCTATAATGTGGCAGGCACTGTAGTAAGCACTGGAAATACAAAGAAATGTAAAAGACAGCACCAGCTCCCAAGCACCTCACCATGGCCACACCTTCTCAGTATCCTTAGATGGATCTTCATCCTGGTCATGCCTGGTAACCATGAGTGTACCACTGGGCTCTGTCTTGGGCTGCTTTCCCTTCTATTTCAATACTATTTCACTTGGTACTCTCATCAATTTGCACAGATTCAATGATCATCTCTATGCAGATGATCCTCACATCTATTTGTCCAGTTCCAACTTCTCTGCTGACCTCCAATCTTGAATCTCCAGTTTGCCTATTGGACATATCCAACTTGATGCCCTGTGGACATCTTAAATTCAATATGTCTAAAAGTGAACTCTTTCTATCCCCCTTCCCTCGACAGTCTTACCTTTCAAAATTCCTTATTACTATTGATGGTACCACCATCCTTCCAGGCACCCAGGCCCACAACCTGTGTCATCCTTCTGACCTTCTCACAATTGCCCAAACCAACATGTTGCCAAGTCAATTTTACCTTTGTAATAATTATCCTATACACCCCCTTATCTACTCTGACACTGCACCTTGGTGCAGACTCTCATCAATTCACACAATGGACTACTGAAACAGCCTTGTAGTTAGGCTCTCCACCTCCAATATATCCCCATTCCAGTCTGTCCTACACTCAACTCTCAAAGTCATTTTCCTAAAGTACAAGTCTGTCCATGTGCCCTTCCCCACCCCTGCTTTTGTACACAATCAAATCCAGTGGCTCCCTATCAACTCAAGGTCCAATATAAAATCCTCCCTGGCATTCAAAGTTTTTCATAAACTACCTACCCTCAGCTTTCCAGTTTATTTACACTTTCACATTCCTTCCACACCTCTCCTCACCCCTATAATGTCCTCTTCAATCTGGCCACACTCACCTCCTTGCTGTTCCTAGCACAAGATCCTCCATTTCCCAAATCTGGGCATTTTCTTCCAGTGGCTGTCCCCCACACCTGGAGCATTCTCCCTTCTCATCTCTGCCACCTGACTTCCCTGGCTTTCTTCAAGTCTCACCTAAAATCCCACCATCTATAGGAAGCTTTTCCCTTTTTCTAAAATTTCTGGAACTTTTGTTATGTTGATTGTTTCCAGTCTTTCCTGTATATGGTTTCTTTATTTAGTTGTTTGACTGTTGAATCCCAAATTAGTCTGTGATCTCCTTGAGAGAGAAGGGACTGTCTTAAAATTCTTCATATTTCCAGTGTAGCACAGAACCTGGCACATAGGAAGCAGCTTAAAAAAATGTCTATTTACTGAAAGGAACCTGATTGGCCCGTTTCCCCTGATGTACCTTCCTGGTCCTCTAAGGCCATAAAAAGTCCCACCAATGGGTAGTCAGAACCTCTCCAACTTGTTGGGTTTATGAAAGTCATTCAAGTCATCATACTCTTCCCTGGCACCCTACCCTGATAACCAGACATGTTTATATGGAGACCAGAGGGGCTATGTCCCAAGAAGCTTCATCAGTATATCATTGTTGAATTTCTAAACTGTGTTAGCTCAAAATAAACCTGCTACTGTTAAAACTGTCCAATGACTTCTCAGAACCTCATTTTATCCCAACACTGACCCTGAAATAAGAGATTGTTGGATTGTTGGCGCTCAAGCCTCCTCTAACAGCCTGGCATGAAAGAGATACTCAGAGACTTCTGGATTGGCTGACACTGTGCAAAAGAAACCTCCTCATGATGGTCAAACGTTTTTTTATTTGTTAGAGTCAGAGAGAAAAGTCATTACAACTATTGTATATATGAAAGAGTTGGGAATATTGGGAACACCATTCCTAAGCTCAAAAAATTTGAGGAAGAGCAGAGTTGACGATTAACAAAATCTGAATCAGGCATGAGTCCAAGGAGGTTAGCAACCTCAAATTGAGCATCAGAAATCTTGACTTGATATCTCACTTCAGCTATGTCCTAGCTGTAGCAACTTTGCTCAATCCTTGTGAAAACTCGCAGAAGCAGAGGAGCATTCTGACAGAATAATGGTACTTGCTTCATGGGGTGTCCAGGAAATTATGATGAAAAGTGACGGAAAAATTAAACAGAAATGATATTAAACATTAGCATTAACAGCATCATCATCATCATCACAATCTTGATCATCATAATCATTATCATTTCTATCAGAACCACAAATCATTAAGGCAAGATCACTTCAAATGGGGATCTTTAAGACTACCTATATATAATCTTGCCATCTATAGACCCCCTCTTCACTTACTAGCTACAGAACCCATTCAGAACCCTTATCTGCAAATGTAACTTCACATTTGAAAAGGCATTACAAAGACTTTACTTTCAAACTAAGGGTAATAGTTGCAATTGATTTTTAAGAAGGAGTCTGAAAACTGCAAGAGAAAATGCCTCATAATGAGAAATGCAAAAATCATTTTAACCAGAAGACAAATGCACTCAAAAAGTTTTGATTAGTCTATCACTGGCTGTATTAACTTGGAAACTTATCCTGCCATCCAACAACTTTAGTCTCTTTGAATCTCTTTTCCTTCTTCCTCAATTTATGAGAACATGGCTTACCAGATTTCAGATGACTGTTAAAAAAATACAAAAACCATGATTATTCACCCTCAGTCAAGGGGGAAAAGGGCTATAACATGGGACTGAGGTGAAAACTTATCCATTCATACCCAAACCTCTATACATTTACTTATGGAATAAGCCTTTGATCAACAATACTCAATTGGTCTCATCAGGGCCATGGCACCACCCTGGCTTTCCTTCTCTATGGCTCTTGATGATAAGGAAATGTAAAGAATTGAAGAAGTGGTAGTCAGTACATAATGCTGCAAAAAATGTTGGCAGATAAAAGGTTACCTAGTGGCTTAGCACCCAGAATTTGGCATGAGAAAGTTGAATTGCAATCTCAATTCAGTTGTTCCAAATTCTGGCACTGTGGTGTCACTTTCACTAGAAAATTTCTCTTTTATGTGTGGTCTATATTGTCACTTACCCCACTGAGTGGCCAGGGTTTTGTGATAGCAAATAAAAGAAAAATTGAACAGTAATGGCACTCATTATGATCATCATTATCATCTTCATCATCATCATCACCATTACCAACCACCACCAGCACTATCATTATTAATTATCACTGTTGTCAGAACATTCAGAATGCTGGCATTGACCCATTCAAAAATGAGCCATTTAAACTCCATCAGAATGATGTAAGTTGACTATCTGGAGATACTGCTTTTTTATTGTCAGGCACAAACACCTCTCCAAAAATCAACCTACAGAATTGCTTCTGAAATCAAAATGGTACACCAAAAATTATTTTCAAATACACTTTACCACTTGCAATGGTAATTGCTACAAAGAAAGGCCCATTTGGTGACACAACCCATAACAAAGAGTCCTATTGATGATAAATGCAAACCCCCATGCAAAATGATTCAATATCTTCCTGCCAGTATAATCTTGTAATTGACACCAGCTGTGTTAACATATTTGTCTTTTGCAAGGAACATTTTGCCAGGTCCAGTTCAATGGAATTGAGAGTGAGAGATTTGACAAAGCCTTAGAAAAAAGCCAAGAATAAGGTCTGAGCACTCAACATGTAAGAGTCACAGTTCAAGACTGTGTTTGAAGACAAGGACCATACATTTAAATCCCTAAGCTTGTCTCTCTATTTGAACTGGTGAAAGTGCTGTTGGCCTCATTTCTCTTCGCCAACTCATCAGTGCCACAGAAAAACCATGTCACATTTGATATGTGGACCTGGAAGTCAAAGGAATGGCCAGACCTGAAGAGATGATGGGAAATAAAGTAGAAGAGCCAAACTAATCCCAACTAGGGAGGTGTCCAAGTGGTTTCAAGTTCATCTGGACTTGAATAAACCTCCTATGGCATTACCAACATTTATCCTTGAGTAGTTTTACAAGGAGTTTGGACTCTAACCCTAATTTTACCTTCAATTCCATAATTTAGCTGCATTCCTTTAATTCATGGTAAGAGCTACTACACTTTCCAGTGTTTCTGCTAAAACCATTGATGCCATTGACAGCCTATGTTTTTTGAAAGATCATAAAGATATTCTGAATTTTGGGGCTATGGAAATTAAAGTGGTCCTCAAGCCCAAAACACAGGACTTTTACTATGTCATGTTGGTGGCAGATACATTGAATTTTGGTTTGTAAATGCTATCTCTTCAAATTTTACAAGTGTTCTGTTAAATTGTGGCAACAGGAAGCTGGAATGCAAGGACCCAAAGATGTAGCCAGGCTGGATCAGTTTCCAAGATGTTACAGGCAGTCAAGCCTTGGCTTTCTTGGCCTCTGGATCCTTCAGTGTTCAAAAAAGTTCTTCATTTCTCATTTCTCAAACTTTTTTTTTTTTTGCCAAATATTTAGACTCCCTTTTGTGGACCAATTTCACATGGCAACTGTTAGACTTGAAAGAAGATTGCCACAAACCATTTCTGTTGGCGAAGACATTTCTGGAGGGTGAGTTTTGGAAAGGGAATCATGACTGGCAACTAGAGAAGGTGCCTCTGGATAGACAGATGAGATTATTCAGATGCTCTCTTCAGGAATCTTTTCTGAAGTGTTCACACAAAAAATAAGTATTGTTCCAAACATAAGGTGGTGATGATGATGTAATTGTGTCACTGTCTTACTATTTTTTAACTTCCTTTGATATTACATTATCCAGATCTTGACTTGGGCACCAGAAATCTTGACTTCAAATCTCAGTTCAGTTATATCCTTGCTCTGGCACCCAGGCTCCTTCACTTTGAACAGACAAAGCCTCAGATCACTCCTTTATCAAATATGTGGAATAATGGCACTTACCCCACTGGCTGACTTGGGCAATATGATGTCAAAGGAAGCAAAAAAAAAGTACTAGACACTGACACAATCGTATCATCATCATCATCACCATCATCATTGTTATCCTTATTATTGAAACTATGCTTACTTCCTGCATGAACATTCCACATAATATTGCCGGGCAGAGCATTTGAGTGTCATCTGTCTATCAAAAAGCACTTTCTCTAGTTGCAGTCATGACTCCCTCTCTAAAACCCATCCTCTAGAAGTGGCTTCACCCACAGAAATGGTTTGCAGAAACCTCCTTTCAAGTGTAACTGTAACAGTTGCTATAGGAAACCCTTTTAAAAACAAGTGATGAACTTCACTCATGGAGGGAGCTTCTTCACTCACTCTACTCCCATGCAATGGGTACAAAACTTTTGGAAGCAATGCCTAGATATTGAAATCATTATTAGATAGATATGAGTTAAAATTGGTGAGGCAAGTGCCATGTAGTGGGGAAGACATTGAACTTGGAGTCTCAAGTGGTGGATTCAAGTTGTGGCTCTTTTATTTATTAACTATGTGAACTTGGGTAAATCACTTCCCCTTTCTGGGCCTCAGTTTCCACAACTGTAACTGGGAAGTAGACAAGATGATTCAGTGACTTCCTAATTGTGAGTCATTTCTTCTTTCTAAAGTTTTTTTTTTTGCCCAACTGATAAATGGGATAAAGTTTGCATTCCCTGCCTCCCCTGACCATGGTGAGAAAAGTGACCTGTAATTGATAATGAGTTCTGTCCTGACTATTATTAATTACCTTGGGGAACTAGATGGTGCATTGGATAGACAGAGCACTGGTTCTGGAGTCAGGAAGACCTGAGTTAAAATCTAGCCTCGGACACTCTCCATGTAAACCTCAGCAAGTCACTTAAGCTTTATTTCCTCATCTGTAAAATGAGGATAATAATAGCACCTACTTCCCAGGTTTGTTG
The DNA here is from genome assembly GCF_900497805.2 of Vombatus ursinus. NCBI lineage: Eukaryota > Metazoa > Chordata > Mammalia > Diprotodontia > Vombatidae > Vombatus > Vombatus ursinus. The sequence goes on from NW_020954222.1 coordinate 109,222, forward strand.
TGAGGATCAAGTGAGATAATAATTATAAACTGCTTAGCACAGTGTCTGGCACATAACAAGCATTCTATCAACCTTAGCTATAATTATTATTACTCTGAAGTAAGTATTCAATTTTAGACCACATCCCATGTTACTCAGAGAGAGTAATCATGTGCTCACCGGGTCCCCACAGTAAGGGAACACATGTGGAAGGACCAAGAGCTGGTTTCCAATTTCTAATTTTTGTTTCCTCAACTGACAAAGCAATGGTGGGACTACCTGATCATTCAGGTCTCTTGAAGTTGAAACTTGCCATAGTGTTGAGGTTTAGAGTTGGGAGAGCTGGTTCAGGTGTGAAAGAATTCACTTAGACTTTCACTGTAACCATTGGGAGCTTTATTGATTCAAAAGCAGTGGGCTAGCTCTGGAAAGAGGACTAGCAACTTACAGAGGGATAGGGGTCTCTTTTATCTTATAAGATAAAGGGAGAAGTTGTCATGACACAGGATGAGGAAGATGGATGGCAGGATAGGGGACTCAGGATAAGGAAGATGGGAAATTTTATGACTCAGGATGAGGGAGACAAGGAAATTTTATGGTCCAGGATAGGGGGGAAGTTTTATGGTAACGCAAGATAAGGGAAAGAGACTCTAGGATGCCCTCGAATTCAGGAGGGGCCTCACAAGGTGCTGGAAAAACAACCCTTAATTAAAATTTGTTTCTTTATAAAGCTTTTAGCTTTTAGGGAACTGTATGTCTTCTGCTTCATTCCTCACTCGAACACTTGGCAGGAGAAATCTTTTGGAGGAATAAGGGGGGAAGGTCATTATCTTCAGTAGCTGCTTCCTGCTCATCAGGGGTGAAGAGTCCATTTCAAGGGCTGGGAATAGGTTGAGGAGGGGAGGTCAACGTGAAGGTGTGGGATGCAGTGCCAGCTGAGTCCAGTGTGGAGAGAGGAAAACCACTCGGGGACACCAAGGGTAGGGGCTGGTATCTTAAGAGTTGAAAGTGAAATTTCTGCAGGCGAGAAGACACAAATCAGACCAGGAGGTTAAACAAGCACGGACCAAATATGAGAGCAAGTAATGGGTTAGAATGAGGGAAAGAAGGGAAGAAAACATGAACCTCAGGAGAAGGTAGGGGGAGATATCAGGCTGGAGTGGATGTCTGGCATCCAAGAGGCTGCCTTTACAATCTTTCAAGTGCTCAAAGGATAAATTCCATGCAGGGTTTTCAGGAAATAGGGGGAGAGCTATGGGGCATAAGCTAGTTGACACACCTAGCAATCATGCACAATGCCCTGCCCCACAGAGTTCCCTATCTGAATTAAAGCATTTGATTCCCAGTCCCAGGAAAGCAGGCCTAACCCTAGGCACAAGGTGGGAATCAGGAATAGGTAACAGAAGTGGTTCAAGGTGGGGCCCAGAACAAAGCATAGCTAGAAAGTACACAGATAAGTCCACTGTGAGGGGTTTCAATGCATAGTCTTCTTTGATCACTTTTCTGGCTGGTCCCACCCTGCATCTTATCCCATATCTCACATCCTGCTTGCTTCATCTGCCTGCAGCACTCCTGTCTGCCTCACAATTCACCCAAATGCTCTTGGGAGAGGGACAAAGGAGCTGTCCCTGCCTCATCGGGGTGGGGAGGGGAGTAAAATGAGGCTGAAGCAGCATCCAGGGGATGAGGAGAGTGTGGGACAGGTATCCTTGTTGCATGACCATCTGCAGGTGGACAGCCAATAGTCTAGGAAACATAAATCTGACAAACAAGTTCAATAGGCAGAGCTCAAATAGAATGAGCATTAAAAATTATGTCAGAAAAGAGGAAAACAAAGAAAGAAACTGAGAGCCCCATGATGCTGTTATTTACTTTTGACATAGAGGATTATCTGATCTTGTTGTTTCCTCAAAAGTTTCCACTATGATTTCAATTCTTTTAGGAGAATCAGATGGTATTGAGGATCCAACTCTGTACATGCAAATGTAAGTAACAACACTTTTGCAGGTAGAATCTTTCTAACCTTGAGTTCAGTAGTTATACAAAAGAATTTGCTTATAAGGGACTGACTTGTACTCCAGTTATCATATAAAAGACTTGGGAAGATCTATAAATAATAAATTCCAAAACAGTGCATGTCAGTAAGTTGTTTACAATAAAACATGTTTGTACCACAGGACACACAGAATAAACAGGTATTATTTCCACAACAGTAGTTAACTTTAAATGAAATTGACTTTTCCATTAATGCAAAAAATATTCCATAAGTTACCTCCCTCTAAGAAAATTGCACTGAAATTCTTTTCCCCAAACTGAAGATGTTTCTGATTTAGTTTCAGTAACTAATAGAATTAATATCTAGGTCCCTCAATCAGTAGTTCCAATACCCAATTATTCTTACATCATTTTGAAATTTAAGGACCTTATTTCATACATGCCTATATCTAGTAATAGGCAGATGTCTAGGCCAAATACCCATTTCCTAAGTTGCTTAAGAAATAGAAAGGAGTATAATCTTAGGCTGAAATATTATAGCTCAGATCTTAAACACACTTTAATATAGTAGCTCAGATGTATCCCAGCCTTAGTCTGTGGGATAATGATTCAACATTGTATTTGTACCTTCGTTTCACAAACTTTTTCCTTGTGCCTAATTATTCCCATATCATTCAGAAAGAATGTTCTATTCCAGGGATTTAATCTTTCACATGATTATGCAGGAATACTAATTTACCTAACTGTTTGGGATACTGGATGACTACACATTCAGATTGAAAACAGCAAAATTTTACATACTTGCATTGTGTTGACATCTTTTATTGTTTGATTTGATTACAGAAATTTGCCATAAAAAGGAAAAGCAAGGACATCACAGTTTTCCAACCATGCAGTACCAATTCCACCTCATAGCCAGACTCAGGGATGGTCAGGTGGGAAACATTTCTTTTCAAAGGAACATAATGGGGAAACTGAGCCAGGAGGATCCTATCCTAGGCTGAGGCTAAGACTGTCCTCTCAGCTTTTTCAGATGCAGACTTCCACCTGTAACAGTCACATTCTCTCTGAGCAGCTTGTGGCATTTCTCAGATGGTGGATTGTTGACTATTGATTATGGATGGATTTTTATGATCCATCAGACAACTCAAAACACACTTTGTTATGGTCCCATGAGCTTTTACCTCAGATGGCAAGTCTCACTAATCAAAAATTTGCCATGACTTACTTCTCAAATGTAAATTTGTCCTTGTGCAAAAGCCAATCACTAGGGATCATTTCTATATACTAGCAAATTCTCAGCAAGCCAAATTCCTTGTTTAAGAACTCCATAACCCAAACAGCCTCCTCAGAGCTGCTAGGGGCTGTGATTTTTGACTAGCCCTGAGGACTGCTCCTTTCCACACATACACAGTAATCAATTACTATCTTTAGGTTTCAGCATTAAAACAATACAATTCTCATAAGTGATAACCAAATTGTAACACAAAACAATAAACTTCAGATGACAACAATCGCATTTCCAGATTATATAAACATTATTGATAGAAGGATGGGCTGGTTTACCAAGTACAGAAGCAGACTGGCTTCTTCACCTTAACCCATCCCCCTTCACTCTCCCTCCACAGTTGTGTGCTGGAAGATACTTCCAGGCTGTAGCTGCTGCCTCTCTCCCTTCTTCCTATAGCCAGGTGAGGGAAGGTGAATTTGCAGGTGGAAGTGTAAGGGTGAAACTCTCTTTTCCTAATCTGATCTGGAATGAAAGGGGTTAACAGAAAAACCTGGGGCAGTTTGGAATCCCCGCACTGAGAAACCCTCTTGATTCAGGGGGAGGGAATAGAGGAAGAGAGTGACGGATTCTAAGGAGGTGTTTAAAAACTCCTTAATGATCAATCTCAAAGCTTCCAGAATCTGCTAAGACGTTTTAGCTGTCCTATCTTTTTCACTTCTACGTCCACCCCTTAAAAACTTAGAGTGGGGCATTAAACCTTTCAGACCTACATTTGAGAGACCAGTGACCTTTCTTATGGTACCTGAAGCAGGAACCATTGATTCAGTTTCTCTGAAAGCACCCATTTAACGCCGATCCAAGGACACAACAAACATAGGAATGAAACTCAGAAAATTCACTGTAGATTTGGACTTAATTGTCATCAGTATCAAATTATTGCAACAAATTAGATTGCAAATAGAAATTTAGTAGGCCTTCTAAGAATCACACAAAAAGATTTTTACAAAACATTTCTTTATAGAAAGTATTTCCCTATCTAAAAAAAAAGCTGGCAATTTATCCTGATGTTAAAAGGAATAATCACTAAACTTTCATGAAGTAAATTAACTGGAAACCTCAAAGATTGAAATTTTATCAAAACCAAGTTAGTGTAAAATGTCTTTTAGTAACACAAATCCCCAAAGTGCCATAAAATCAAAATTCTCAATAATCACAAATTTCTAAGCACCAAAAGGTGTTTACCTTGGGAAATTTCAGGGTTTTTTTCCCCTAAGGCAAGAATTCAATTATCACAATAACAAAGGTTTACCAGGCCTTTAAAAATGTACTCAGTAGGAATTCCACTATAGAAGACTTTGCACAAGGTTGATAAGAAATTATGACTAGATAGTTCCAAAAACCCTTGTCTTAAGTTAACAATTTTGTAATCTGACAGTACAATTCTTGATCTAACAACACCTAGATTATAAGAGAAATTGCTTTTCTAATAATACAGGTGATTCAATTGTTAACCAAATTACACAATACAAGAAAATTTAAAAATATAACCATACCACAAGCAATTATCATGTATTTAAAACTTGACATAGAACCAGTTAATTACCAATCAGGTGACCTTAAATTTAGTTGGATGAGCAAATAGGATCTAGATTCATAATCACTAATGGTAACATTTTAATTTCTAAGGCCCAATACTCTTAGCACTTTAAAAGAAAAGATTATTAGCCATAAATGCACCTTTTTTTTGAAGGCACATAGTGACAATTTCCAGCTCCAAAAAACTTTTTACTTCCTTGAACTGGAGTTCCCAGGAGTCTCAGGGTGCAGAGGGAAGGGAGTAATTGCAAATTTCCCAATTCCCTAGCACCCAGAAATTTGAAAGAATTGACAGAATTGGACATCAGCTTCCGGATAGAGAGTATGTCCTCTATGCTTCAGGAAGTGTGCCCAGGTCCATGGCCTCGAACAGCTGGACCGAGAGCCTAAGAGGTCAGGTTGAGTGTGAGACAGTCTTGTAGCTGTCTGACCCATTTGTTCAGACCTGAGAGGTCAGGCTTTCCTAGGTGCTTGGAGAGCCACCCCAACTACAGGGTAAGGAAAGGGATAGGGAGAGAGAGGAGGCTTATGTACTTTCCAGTCTTGGCTGGAGGAGAGCTGTAGTTCCTCATCTCTTTTACCTTTGAGACTTATCAGATAATCTTTAAGCAGTCCAGCTCTCCATTCCCATCCTCCTGGGAATTTCGAGTTGCATGTACTAGAAAATGAGACCTTGAAACTGGGGTCGGGGACCCCCAAGGAAAACTGGGCACAAAGGCCCACAAGGCATGGAGACCCTGAAATGGGGCACGGGGACCCCCAAAGAAAATCAGGCACAAAGGCCCACCTACCTGCCTCCTCAACTTCCCATGGGGGAGGGGAAGGAACAACACAGGGTAAACTAAGGTACAGGGGAATAAAAGTCCGTTCAGACAGAGCAAGGTGCCTTTTCTTTAAGATTTGAAGACCAAATTTCTTACTAAGCTTGTCTTGTTTATAAATCCCCTTTACAAATCATTTTTCTAAATTACATTGAGGTCAGGCTGTGTTACAATGGAACACTAGGCGCTTTTCTTTAAGATCTCCTTCCCTGAATTTCCCATCCTAACAGTCTCCTAGCAGCCTCTTGCTTGCCTTGGTGTCCCAAGACACTTGAGAGGAAAAAATGTAACTGACCCAGTGCAAGGGCATCCGCTTATACGAGGGTCAACAGTCCGACTGACCACCCAGAGGTCAGTGGAGCTTCAGATGCTGCTGGCAGTGTCTGGGCACTCCGGGGGTCTCAGCCAGGGAGACAGTAGGAGCAGAAAAGGTCTGGGGAAGAGAACAAAGAAAAGGGTGCTTACCTGTTATCCTAGTGGCCAAGAGAAGATCAGCAGAGTCCAATTAATATTTGGAGTCCCGGGTTCCGGCACCTTTTTATGTTGAGGTTTAGAGTTGGGAGAGCTGGTTCAGGTGTGAAAGAATTCATTTAGACCTTCTCTGTAACCATTGGGAGCTTTATTGATGCGAAATCAGTGGGCTAGCTCTGGAAAGAGGACTAGTAACTTACAGAGGGAAAGGGGTCTGTTTTATCTTACAATATAAAGGGACAGGTTGTCATGACACAGGATGAGGAAGATGGGAAATTTTATGACTCAGGATGAGGGAGACAAGGAAGTTTTAAGGTATCTCAAGATAAGGGAAAGAGACTCTAGGATGCCCTCAAGTTCAGGAGGAGCTTCACAAGGTGCTGGAAAAACAACCCTTAATTAAAATGTGTTTCTTTATAAAGCTTTTAGCTTTTAGGGCACTGTATGTCTTCTGCTTCAATAGTACCTAGTTCAGGCACCAAAGTGCAGGAATGTCTAGAGGGAGGATGGCATAGGGATTTTTGTGGGTGGTGGTAGCAGTGGCCATAGATAGTGACAGGCAGCTTGTTTCTGCTCCCTGCTAGCTCTGCTTACTAAGCTCTCTGCTACCTGCAAAGTGCTTGCACCCACCCACACAAAACACCCCACCCCAAGCCCGGTCAAATCCCAAGAAAGGGAAGGCCCAGGCAATGAAAGTGAGTCGCAGAGCCTACTTTCATGGCTCTTCCCTCAGGGATGTACTGAAGACCTGAGTTCAGCTGGCAGCCCAGACAAGGGCCACCAATAGCTGTAGAACCATCAGGCTTCTGTGCCTCCTCCCCTTAGCAAGCAGAGGAGAGAGAATCGAGCCCTGACCCACCCATACCCCTAAAACAGATCCTTTTCCTTCTCTCCACTTGCCCTCTGTCCCTTTCCCCAGCTCCCAACCTACTCTTAACCTGGGATGCTCAGGGAGAGAGGTGTCCAGCAGCCACCCTGGCCCTGTCTCAGGGATGCTTCCTCCCAGGGGCCAGAAGAGGCCAAAAGTCTCTGGGAAGACAAGGGCTGCCATGCTCTTGCCTCCCTCAATCCTTCCCTTTCTCCTTCCTTCCTGCACTAACTGGTCAAGGCTTGGAAGCAAGAGGGAACAAAAGGTGGAGGCCCTTCCTTGGGTAGAAACAGGGAGCCCCATCTGGGAACCAGTAGATGGTCTTTCACAGGTGATATCTAGAGGCCTCTGGATAAGAGCTTGGGAGAAGAAGGCAGGAGACAAAGGTTATATGCACTGCACAGGGAGGAGCTGTGCTAGGCTGGGCTGCCCCACCTTGCCTCTTCCATGCCCCTCTCCCCTCTGCACAGCTCTGTGAATGCCCTAAGCAATCTCTCTCATCTGAGCACTTGCATCCACCTGGACACAGTCACATATTCTTGCTCAGGGACAGACAGGGTATGCAACAATCTTGCACATTGGGACGGTCTCTCACCTTCCAATACTCACATGGGTGAAGCTGTTACAGGGAGCTGAAGACATATGTATACCTGGTTTCTTGTTCACACATACACACACACACAGAGATACATATACATAAAGGGTCACACAGTCACAGATGCAAACACACACAGAGCTCCATTTTATTTCTTTTCTTTTTTTTAAGGAAACAATGTTGTTTTATTGTCAAAATTCACATACCTTTGCATATGATTTAAGTTAAATATAAATGTGCACATAAACATTTCTTCTAATGGCCTAAGGGATATATTTAATTTGCAAAACATGTAGTTGAAACATTCTCTATGAAATTTCACAAATGTTTCCCCAAAGTTGTAAAATTTAACTTCTTTCTACTTAGAGAGTTTTCTCTTAGATTTAAAAAAAATTGATCCTTTATATTACAGTGATATTCATGTTATTCCATAACAATGGCACAGAGAGTACTGTATGTTTTTTATTCTGCTTTTGTTACTTATGAAAATTTCAACAAAATATGATTTATTGTCAGCCAATAAATCTAAGAACTCTGAAAAACAGAAACTTTCTCATTGAGAATGACTGTAACTGAAAATATACATTAATTTTCAAAACTATGTGCAACTCCTAAAATATGAAATTATGGTCTCTCCTAATAAAAAAGTACCTAAATCCCACTATTAATTGTGTCCAAGTTTAGCGGGAAAGTGACTTTTCCTTACTCTGTCATAATTTTTATTAAAATTAAAATGCACAAAATTTCAATGTACTCTTTGATCCAGCAATACCACTATTAGGTTTGTACTCCCAAAGAGATCAAAGAAAAAGAATCTATGTGTATAAAAATATTTTAGCAGCTCTTTTAGTTGTGGCAAAGAATTAGAAATTGAAGAAGTAGTTATGAACTGGGGAATGGCTGAGCAAGTTGTGGTAATTAATTGTGAAAAAAACACTATTTTGTTATAAGAAATTTTGAGTAGGATACTTTCAGAAAAATCTGGAGGTAAATGAACTAATGCAAAGTAAAATGAGCAGAACCAGAAGAACATTGTACAGAGTTAACATCAATATTTTATGATGATCATGCATGAAGATATGAATAGATATAGATACGTAATAGATATAGATGCATATGCACATATAGTATGAACATAGCTGTTTGCCTGTTGTCTCCTTCCATTCAAGTATGAACTCCCTTAGGGCAGGGACTTTGAGCTTTGGTTTTCCTTTGCATCCCCCGTGCTTAGCAAGATGGGGTCCAAATTGGAAGTTCTTACAAATGCTTATTGACTGAGTTACTGACTGCCTAAGCTTTGGTATGAAAGGAATATTCTTTGTTTGGGCTTTTCTCCCTGATAAAGGAGGTAAAACTTAGGACAAAGAGAATAAAAAACAAGTTTATCAGAAGTATATCAAGATAGCAAATGAAGATCAATGATGGCTTCAAGGTGGAGGCCAGCTTTTAATGGGAACTTTAAAGACAATTCAAATAGGTCTACCTCAGCAAAAGAGGTTGGGCCCTTGAATCTCATTTCCTCCCCTAGTTTTCATGAACAATGGTAATTTACTGGTAAGGGCCCTGTATCACAGACAGAGGTGCATAACAAAGAGCAGGTAATGCAAAATGCTGCAGACTTGGTGTCAGCTTCCTCAACAGAACCTTCCTCCATGCCACATAGACTGACAAGCAGGGCTGGGAAGAATGGGTCACTAAGTCAACATAATGCTCAATATTTTCTTGTTGGGCTCTTTGTAGTGCCTTGAATCTGCTTTGCTCACCATATCCAGTCTGCCCTTGGCTCAATATGTAGATAATTAGGTTAGACAGTCCCTAGCTCAGATGCAGCAGAAAAAGTAGCTAGACCCTTCCAAATTCCCTGTGGGTTAGCCGAGATCAAAGCCAGGCCTAGGTCTAGAGCTCAGCTCTTCCTCTAGCTATCAGTTCTTTCTCAGATGCCTAGCAGGAATGATCTCTCCTCTCTACAGAACTTTGAACTTCTTCCTCCCAGGATATGACTAAGCCCCTCAATCAATCCAGACAGATTAGCTGCCCCCAATGAGGCACACAGACTTTAGGCAAACCTAGTGAACAGTTGTCAACTCTGAAAACAAATGGCCAAAGAGTCACAGAGGTTGTGCAACATCTCTTAACTCTGAAAATACCAAAGAGCTCACACAAGTTATCACAAGCACAGTTAACTCTGAAAAATAAAATAAAAACAGAATAAAACCAAAGAGCTAACTGGTCATAAGTGATAATTGTTTAAGATCAATTGAGCCCCACTAAGAGCCAAAAACCTGAATTGATCTTTTCTACCTGAGTGAACTGAGAATGCCCCTTCCTGTGTCAAGAGCTAAAGGTGACCAAGAGCATTCTTCTGTTTATGACCACTAAGGTGCCTTTAACCCAAACACTACCTTGAATAATGGGAATTTTTCTCATCTTAGTAGTAAAGGAAACACAAACATCCTGGATCTGACATTTGCTTATCTTGTTCAATTCCTTTCTCATACTCTGGTTAAACATATGGAGATCATAAACTGAGTAACACAGACATCCCGAGTCAGGGTTTATATGTCCTCCTAAAATTGCTTGATTCAGTCAGAGTTAAAGCTCTGGCTCCATGTAACATGTTGCTACCTTAAGGGGAATAAAACAATATGAATTTACTTATCACCTAGCTTGTTGTCTCTTTAACCAACTTTCAGGTCGACATAAATAAAAAGCTTTCTTTATTCTGTTGGAAAAGGGAAACTAGACACATGTGTTAGGGCCTCTGATACCAAGGAGATCCACTTTAGTGTGGGCAAATCTCAATACATATACTAGTGGCTACACAGTGAGCTGTAGCCCTGACAATGAGGGGTAACAGCAGTGATGATACAAGTTTGATTCATAGCATGGCTTCCTGTTTGCAAAGTGGTTTCTGCAGGTACTTGTCTAAGTCCATGGACCAGCTAGTGCTGGTGTGAAATAATTTGGGGATTTTGCTGTAGCTGAGTTTATCCAGAGGGTGAGTGAAAAGGATTGTTGTTATACCAAGCTCAGAGCCCAGCTTGCTTGCTCGGCCTTAGCTCTGGAAAACAGGGTATTTCTTAATAGTAAAAAAAAAGAGAAGTAGAAAGAGAGGGGTGGTCTTGGCAAGCAGATCCTGACAGAGTCCATAGGTATTATCAACTGAACAATGTATCACACTTTGAATCCTGTCACTAATTTTCACTAAAATTGGTTGCTTTGATTTAATCACTCAGTCATTCCACATCTTTGCATGAAGAAAGGCCAAAACATTTGCTGACACCCAGGAGCTTACCTCCAAGGGAAGGAAACAACAGGAAAAAAAAAACACAACTAGGTACAGACAGGTTGATCTGAGAGGATCAAGCACTAGAAACTGTAAGTGAAGCCAAGGGCGCATTTTGTAATAAAGCCAATTGGAGGCAGTGTCCTTGGGCTAGAGTAGATCCCTCAAAACCTCTTAATAAGATCTAGTGTTGCTCAACATAAGATGGAATTCATTTTGAGGAAACCACCTCATCGTGGTTTGAAATTCCAGCAATCAGAAATGCATCCTTTCCATGTGGCCCAGCAGCCTATTTTCCATTTTGATTATGCTCCAAATATTCTTTCCTTGACTTTGCAAACTTTAATATGTTTTCATACTAATTTCATCCTAATGTGTGAAGCTTGTCCACAGGATGGAGTGGGCTCCACTGGGTGATAATCCTGACATGGGCTCCACTGGGCGATGACCCCAGTGTGGGCACTACAGGGCAGGCACCCCACTGGTGAGGAACCAATGAAGTCCCCATGGATGGTTACTGGTGAAAACCTGTAGATGGTTTTATGGGGAAAAAAAAGTAGGACAAATAAACTGTAGGCTAATTTGATTTTTAGGAAAGGAAAGAAGAAAATAAAATTTTTGTTGTTCAGTTGTGTTTTTTTTCAGTCATGCCTGCCTATTTTTTACCCCATTTGACATTTTCTTGGTAAAGGTAATGGAGTGGTTTTGTTGTGGTTTCAGGTGCTGGGAACCCTGAAATGCAAGGATACAAGGGGGTCTGCCTCAAAAGAATTCAACCACTCAAGCTTTCTTTCAGTCAGAGTAGTGAGGTTTTATTATAACACCAGTGAGGTGGGCAAGATTACTAGTAAATCTATGACTTTGATGAGGATGGGACTGATACTTATGTACAAAAAAGACTGAGAAGATCTGGATGGGATTAAAAAGTGGCAAGTAGCCTGGGGTGGTCTAGGAGCAACAGAAAAAGGGTCTGCATGGGATTAGCCTGGGGTAAGTCAGGTGAAGACAGGGAAAGTGGTCAAAGAGCCACAGTGAAAGGGCAGTTAAAAGGATAATTGAGTATATAGGTAGACTGGGATGGACCAGATGCCTCATTCGAAACACTGGTGTGGGAAAATTCAGGGGCTTTTAGGGGTCCAGGTCCCAAAGACATGGTCTTTTCTTTTTAGGAGTCCAGGTCCCACAACCCCATCATTCCCCCCTCAAACAAATGGGACCCTAAATCTTTTGGGGTAAGGGGCGAAGGTTTCTGCTTCTGAAACTGCTTCCTGCTGAAAAGGTCCATAGAGCTGTCTCTGCCTCATGGAGTCTCGCTCAAGGGGTCAGACCTCTGAACCTGTATGATGCCAGGTCCAGTGGCCTAGGGACCTTGGACTCAGTGGAGGTTGATATATAGCCTGAGCAGTCATCTGGAAGCTGATGATCCAGAACCTGGAGGAGACAAATCTAGCAAAGAGGTTAAGCAAACAGGGACCAAACAGGCATAAAAGGAATATGATCAAGAGTGGAACAAGCATGGGGGCTAGTAGAGAAAGGAACCAGGATTTCCATGAAGAAGATGATTTTGGAGCACTGAGGTTATTACGGATTTCTTGCATCCAACTAGCCTTTTCCAAAATACATTCAGTACAAATCTTTATGTGCCCAGAGTTGTTGATGTACATACAACAAGAAGTGTTTGCTAGGGCACATATGCCCCTACTAGAGGCAAGCAGGTAGTCTAGGGCTATTCTGTTATCTAAGACCACCTTTGCTAGGGAATCCAAAAATTGCTAGATTTTCCAGAGAGTATAAGCCATCTCATTTGCCAAATGATAAATGGTCTCTGTAAGGTTAGAGAGAATGAGTTCATGTGGTAGGTGGCCATACTGGAGCATGAGATACTCTGCTCTTTTTTAAGGAACCAGAGGATATTTCCCTAGAATCCACGCTTTGCCCTTTTCAAGGTGTAGGTCCTAGGACGTGTGGCATTGAAAGTAGAAAAGGGGGGTGTTAAAAACTAAGGGTGCACACTCTAAAGTCCTTGTAAGGTGTTAAGCATTGGGTGGCCAGGACAGTAGTTCTGGGGTCTTGCCATGTGGTGGCATTTCATTTCACCTCTTCCCCAGAATCCTTGTCACTTGATTCACTGATACCACAAAGGAAGGTATAGCTGTCAGGGGCACAGATGGGGCCAGCTCATAAGAGGCTCTGAGTATAGATGCCCCAAGGATCAGAATGATTGCACATTAAGCTCCCAGGTGAGAGGGGTGTCTTTAAGAGATCAATAAGAGTGTTGTAACTAGAAGGGCCTGTGACATTGTGAATTAACTTAGAAGTAAAGGTTAAAAAGAGGGAGCGTACTAGGAGAGTAGGGAAAGGAATACAGTCATAAGTGCAAATGAGAAGTGCTCCTCAGTACAATTAGCACAGCTGGCTGACGGTAAAGTTCCACAGGCACTTATCACTAGTCATATCTACACAGGTAGTACAAATCAAAAGACCAGCAGAAACTTACAAGCCCTCCATCAACAAGGGTATTAACCTGTTCAGTGGCCATGGAGCTTGCCTTCCAGTAAGGGAATATTCCTTTACAGAGAAGCAAGGTGTTGAGGTGGGGAGAGTAGCCCATAGAGGAGTGGCTAGCATAAATGGGGTAGAAAAAAATCTCTGAGGAAGTCATGTTAGGGAGGGTGACTTTTGTAAAGATGGTTCATGGTGGGAGATGAGAATTTTCCTGTGGGTGTGAGTGGCATACCCAACAACCTTGGACGACTCCTCCCTCCCACTTAATGAGTTTCCCAGTTTAACTAGGGAGTTATCCTCCCACTTGTGGAGGCCAAGTGTGCTTGAGGTATCAGGAAGGAGGGAGAAAAGGATATCCTTGTCAACTGGCTGTGTCAAGGTCAAAACATAAAAGGAGGAGGGCATGTATAATTTCACCTCTTTTTATCCACCTGTCTGCTGCAGGGTGATGAGACTTTTCTAAAGAGTAGCTTGAGGCCCTCCAGTGATTCACAGGTATATTCCAGAGTCTCTGGGGAGGAAGAAAGAGGTGACACTGGTTTAATCTTAGAATTATGGGTCCAGCTGGAGAGGCCAATAGTAGTTTTACCACTATTGGGGTAGTGAGCAAGACTCAGTAGGGTCCCTTCTAGGTGACATCTAATTATTCTCCCTTTTGGGTTTTCCATGACTTTAAATAAACCCAATCTCCAGGTTGTACTGCAGCAGGACACTCATTTCATTGCCAAGAGGTTTTGGAAGATGCATATTGGCATATTCTGTTAGGGCATTCCTGACTGCTCCTAACTGAGTTGAAAATTGGGTGATCAAATGGTGTTCTGGGTCTATAAGGATGTCAGATGTTAGGAAGGGCCTCCCATACAGGAGTTCAAAGGGGCTAAGCTTAATATTTTCCTGAGGTGTAATGTGGACTCTGAGCAGCCCAATTGGGAGAGTCTTAATCCAATTTTTTTGGTATCTATGCAAAGCCTAGTAAGGATCTGCTTGAGGGTATGATTCATTTTCTCTGCTTTACCAGAAGATTTTGGATTCCAGGCTGAGTGGAGGTAGTAAGTGATTTTTAAGTGTCTTTGCCACAGCTTGAGTTATCTGTGAAATAAAAACCATGCCATTGTCAATCTGCAAGGAGCTAGGCAAGCCAAAGTGAGATATAATTTCTTTTAATAGGAACTTTGATACCTCCTGAGCCTTTTCTCTTCTCCAAGGAGAAGCTTCTACCCAGTTAGTAAAGGTGTCAACAAAAACCTAAAGCAATTTGAAACCCTTGCACAGGGGCATGTGTGTAAACTCTATCTGCCAGTCTTCATCTGGTACCCCTCTCTGAACAGGTTTTGAAAGAGGGGAAGGTCTGATTGCCCCTTCAGGATTTACTTGGGTACAATTTGGGGAAGCCTGACAGACTTATCAGATGGTTTGTTCTAGCTTACTGCCAGTAAAAATAGGCTTTATCAGAGACTGGAGGATGTTCTTCCCTTGGTGTATGGCCTAGTGTAATCCAAAAAGAAGCTTCCATTGGCTTTCCTCTGGGATAAGAAGTTGACCTGAAGGTGTTTGAAACCACCGGGGGCATGGGGAGTGGGGGGAGAGAGTATCCCCTTTCTTTAGCAAAGACCTGTTCTTGGGGGCTGCAGGAAGGTGTGAAGGAATCAGGGAGCTGTGGGAATAAAAGACCAAGTATAGTTAACTGGCAGGCAGCATTCTTGGTTGCAGTGTCTGCCAGGCAATTTCCCAGGCCTGATCTGTTTCCCCTTTCTGGTGGCCTTTGCAAAATATAACAGCTATCTCAGATGGCTTTTGAACAGCTTGGAGATGTGAAATCTTCTGGGTATGTTTGATAGGGGAGTTTTTTGCTGTTAGATATTACCTTTCTTTCCAAATTGCTCTATAGGCATGTAGAACATGGAAAGCATATTTTGAGTCAGTAAAAACATTTACTCTTTTATTTTCCCCTAGCACTAGGGCTCTTGTGAATCTTATTAATTCTGCTTTCTGGGCGGAGGTCCCAGGGGGGCAGGTGTTTGATCTCTATTATATAGTGGAGGCTGACTACTGCATACCCACCTGTCTTTACCTCTTATTGAATAAAGCTAGAACCATCTGTGTACCACTCTGCTTCGAGGTTAGGAAGAGGAGAATCTTTTAGATCAGATCGACTGGCATGGATGCAAGTCCAAGGTCTCCTCACAATTATGAGCTAGGGCATCTGAGTGGGCACTGTCTGGGAGGAGGGTTGCTGAGTTGAGTTTGTAGCACACTAGAAGAATTAGGTCAGGGGTATCTAAGAGCAAGGCTTGATATTTAGTGAGCCTGCTGTTAGTCAACCACTAATGGTTCCTTGCTTCCAGGATGCTCTGAACTCAGTGGGGAGTCAGAACTTCCAGGGGTTGGCCAAGTGTAAGTTTAGAGGCTTCCTCAATTAGATTGGCTGTCACAGCCACTGCCAGGAGGCATGAAGGCCATCTGGCAGGCACAGAATCTAATTATTTTGAGAAATAGGCAACTGGCCTGGGGTTAGGTCCTAAGGACATAGTTAGGGCTTCCAAAGCCTGTCTTCTCCTTTCATCAATATACAGAGTGAAAAGTTTGTCCAGATTGAGTAGAGCTAATGTTGGAGTGGTGGTCAATTTAGTTTTCAGAGTTTCAAAAGCTTCATCCTGGTCGGGGCCCCACTCTAGAAGTCATGAGTCAGGGCCTTGAGTAGAGTCATAAAGGGGCTGAGAAATAAGACCGAATTAGGGATCAAGAGTCTACAAAATCCAGTCATGCCTAGAAAAGTGCAAAGTTGTTTTTTAAAATGCTGGAGCAGGGACAGACAGGATTGCCCTTTTCCTCTCTGAAGTTAAGGAATGAGAGGTGGGCATTAGTTCATTGCCCAGATACTTTCCAGTTTGATGTGCTATTTGAATTCTGTTTAAAGAGACCCTATAGCCTTGAGTGCCCAAGAAATTAAGAACTCTTGTGACAGCAGCCAAAGAAGCCTCCCAAGTGGGGCTACAAATGAGAATATCGTCCACATACTGAATTAAGCTACTATCTGATAGTTCCCCTAAATCTTTCCCCAAGGCTTGGCCAAATAGAAGGGGGCTATCCCAAAAAACCTTGGGGAAAAACCATCCATGTTAGTTGGCATGGATTTGATTTCCTAGGGGGTATCCATTGAAAGGTAAAAATAAATTGTGAGTCTGTATGAAGAGGCATACAGAAGAAGGCATCTTTGAGATTTAGGGTGGAAAACCATTGGGTTCCCCTAGGGATTTGAGTGAGTATAGTGTATGACTATGGGGTATATTGGAAAAACAACTTCCTTAACAGCCCTGAGATCTTGAACCATTCTGTATTCTCCATTAGTTTTTACTGGAAGGATAGGGGTGTTGCATGGGGACTGGCAAGAGACAATGATTTTATACTTAAGGAATTTTTTAATCAATGGTTGCAGTCCCTTCCAGACCTAGGGCTTAACTGTATATTGGCAATGATAAGGGAACACATTAGGGTCTTGGAGGCAAATAAAAGCTAGGGTGGCATGAGTAGCTCACTGAGGAATTCTCTGATCCCAAACAACTGGCTTAACTGTCTCCTACACTTTCCAGGGGAATGTGAGGAGGTCTGGTGAGCAGAGGACAAAGGAGACAGGAGGCTTAACTAGAGAAGGTTGGCTCCCCAATTTCACCATCAGGTCCCTTCTCAACAATCAGGCAGGGCAAGAGGAGAGCATAAGGAAGGAGTGTTCAAACAACAGATTCTCAAATAGGCAGGGGAGGGGGTATGTCTCCTGACAACCCACAACCCTTAATTTTCCTGTTGATGCCCATGACCCAATGGGTTGAGGGGCAAGTAGGACCAGGGTAGTAGCTTAAGATAGAGAAAGTAGTTCCCATATCTATGAGGAAGTGAGTACTTTTACTTTCAACCTTAATTTTTGTCCAGGGCTCAGAGAGAGAGAGAGATAAAGAAAGTGGGAGCATTGCTGAGTCCCAGGCTCTCTCATCATTCTGAGTCTTGAGAGGACTAGAGGACAGCACACTGAGATGCAGCTCCACCAGTCTTCTTACCTCAGGGACTATTCTTCCACCAGAGTCTCTCCTGGTTACAACTTGGGCATGGTCCTAGAGGCTTCAGTCCTGGGGACTTCCTCCAGGGGAGGGAGGCACCCAGGAGGGGCACTCTCTGCATCAGTGGCCCTCCTTGTGGCATTGAAAGCAGGTTTCTTCACTGCCCAAGTCAACAGGAGCATCATCGGGTCCTTTTTCAGCCATAACAGTGGCCAAGAGTTGAGCCTGTTCTCTGTTCTTAGCCACATCTCTGCATTCTCTTTCCTCTGCTGCAGCTAGGTCTCTGTTGTTAAAAAAACACTCCAAAGGCCATCTCCAGTAATTGGGCCTGAGGTGTTTGAGGTACCATTGCCAATTTCTGCAGTTTCCTCTGAATATCGGGGGCAGACTGACTAAGGAAGTGCATGCCAAGGATTGCTGCCCCCTCTCCAGAGTTGGGGTCTAGATTGGTGGAGTTTCTTGATAGCTTCCACCAGCCGACCCTGGAAAAGGGCAGGGTTTTCATTTGCTCCCTACGTAATCTCCTTGATTTTCTGATGATTTACTTGCTTTTGAAACCCCTTTCTGAGGCCTTCTAACAGGCAAATCACCATAGGGTCTCTCTCTTATCCTCATTCTTCTGATAATGCCATCCAGGGTCACTAGTGGGAACAGCAGCTGCTCCCAGGGGGCGTCTCATGGGGTCAGAGCTGGCCAAATGGTCTGCAAACTTCTGGGCCTGTTCCCAGATTCTCCTCTTCTTCTAAAAGGTACAACAGGTGGAGAAGAAGATATGCACGTCTCCCCAAGAAAGCTCAAATTGAAGAAACACACATTCCTAAAGCCCTCAGTAAACTTGATTGGATCTTCAAAGTACTGACTCAGTTTCTCTTTAACCTGAGTGAGGTCAAAAATTGAGAATGGGACATGTACTCTAATTATCCCACTGGGTGAACCAGCTACTTCCCTTAGAGGAAAAAGCCCTGAAGGTGTGGTGGAATGGGGGGGGGGCTTGGGAGTAGGGGAGATAAGAAGTCCCACTCCTTGTGAGGGAGGGGCTGGGGGGTGCCAGCTGTTGGGGAGCTAGATTCAGCTGGAAGGCTGGGGGATCCGATGGGCAAGGGGAAGGATGAACAGGAACTGGAGGAAGGGGAGGAGCCAGAAGAGGAGATGCAGTGGGGGATGCTGAAGGGATGGGGCCTGGGGCCAGGGATGCTGAGGGAGTCCTAGGGGGATGGGTGGTAACAGCAGGAACAGAAACAACAGGTGGGGGAAAGGGGAAGGGAGAGGTCAGAGAAGAAGGAAGAGGGTAGGAGGTGGGAAACAAGAAGAGGGGGCAGAGGAAAAAGGAAGAAGGAGAAATGTGGGAAGGAGGGTAAGGGCTGGGGAAGGCAGGAGAGGGTGGGGAAGAGGAGGGAACAGCAGAAGGGGTGGAGAAACAACAGAGGAAGAGGGTGGGGGTGGGGGCAGAGACAGGGAAAGGAGTGGGAAGAGGGTAAGGGAAGATGACCTAGGGGCTGAAGCCCTGGGGGCCACAAGAAGGGGATCATCTTAGATATCAAGTTGTTGCCCTTTCCCCTTTGGTGGGGCAGCTTTAGCTATGAGCATCTTAAAATTTTGTCTGAGAATGGGATCTCTGAGAGTGTCATGAAGGCCATTATATATGGTATTTCCATCCATTCCCCTTCTCAGAGACAGTACAAATCTAGCTATAAGAAAGTATTGTATTGCAAAAACCCTAAAATGGGCCATGTTTCTTGGTCCTCCAGGTGATACTGAGGCCAAAGAACATAAGCCTTTTCTTTTTGAGACCTTGAGAGAAACGTAACTTTTCCCAATTCTTTAAAAGACAACACAAGGGCAAATTTTTGGGAATTGAAAAGGATTGGCCCATCATGGGAGTGGGGGCTAGTAGTCCCTTCATGAAGGAGGATCTAGGGGTGTAGAGGGGGTGTAGACAGAATATGCCTCAGGAAATCAAAAAGGCACCTACAATTTCCCAATTCCCTAGCATCCTAGAGAATTGAGAGAATTGGGCATACATTTCCAGATAAGTTGTCCCCCATGTGGCAGAAGGTGTGCCCAGGTCCAAGACAGTCATCTGAACCGAATGTAACCATTGAACCCAAATGGAGTCTGAGAGTATCAGGCCTGAAAAGCACCTTCAAGCCTTCCTAGGTGCTTGGAGAGTGACCCCAACTACAGAGCAAGAAAGGGATAGAGAGAGAGGGGAGGCTTACATAACTTTCAGTCTTCCCTAGAGAAGGGCTAGAGGGGGTCAGGCAATTCCCCATAGAGGGCCACCAATATGTTGTGGTTTCAGATGCTGGGAACTCCAAAATGCAAGGGTACAGGGGAGTCTGCCTCAAAAAAATTCAACCTCTCAAGCCTTCTTTCAGTCAGAGTAGAGGGATTTTATTATAATATCAGTTAGGTGGGCAAGATTCATAGTAAATCTGAAAATTAGATGATATTTATATACAAGAAAGACTGTGAGAAGATCTGGATGGAATTAAGGAGTGGCAAGTAGCCTGGGGTAAACCAGGTGAAGACAGTGAAAGAAGTTAAATGGTCAAAGAACTACAGTGAAAGGGCAGTTAAGAGGATAATTGAGAATCTAGGTAGACTGGGATGAACCAGATGCCTCATTCAAAATACTGGTGTGGGAATGTGCAGGGGCTTTTAGGGTCCAGGTCCCAAATACATGATATTTTCCTTTTAGGGGTCCAAGTTCCATAACCCCATCACTTTACTATTTCCCTTTTGGCAATGCTCCAAATCCCTCATAAATAGAGAAGTACACATCAAAACAACTCTGTTCTTTCAGTCTGTCAATTATAAAGATCTGTAGTTTCAGAGATGTTCCTTTCTTTTTGTTCAATAGAAAGGTACATGGAAATAACTCATTCACCAGATGCTGGCTGAAACCAGAACAAAAATAAATATAAAAATATACCATTAAATTAAATAAACACCAAATGAAAGAGATGATATGGAGAAAGGGAGGGGAAAAATTCCTAGACTGTCTCCTCTCTTCCAATCCACCAGGCCAATCCAAGGATGGGAGAAGAGGAGGAAGGAAGGATGGAAATGTTCACCAGAGGAGCAGAGGGAAAGAGTGTCTCCAAATGCTTTTCCCTGCTGGCCTCCACTGCACCCCAACCCACCCCACAAGCCCCAAGCTTCCAGCCATCCAGAAAAATGCCTGGGCAGGCAAGAAGTCCCCAGTGGGAGCAGCCTTGAAGAACCAGGGACACACATGTACGCATATACATACATACACATGTAAACATACACACAGATGATCCTACCTATGCACATAACACTGGCATAAACAAAGGTATTAATACTCCCATGACTTCCCACCCATGTTCATACACATCCCCATGGGCACTAAGAAAAGTTAATTTGATGAGGGGAGGGGGTTCAGGAGAAGGTTGAAAAGGGGATAGAAGAGAATATAAGGAGATGATGTGGAGGGGCAGGAGGGCAGCAGAAAGGCAGTGGCTTTTTGGAGGAAGGGAGGGGGGACTTACCTATGCAGGAAAGTGCAAGAACTTCTGAGATACCTCAGTTGGAGAGGGGGTGAGTAAAAGAGGGAAGAGGTGTGGTGGGGGAGAGAAAAAGAAGGCAGTGAGGGGTAGGGAGATCTCCAGTTGCTCATGATTCCCACCTCCTCCCTGCTGCTGCATACTGGGGAACAGGGAATTCACTACTCTTCTTCCTTCTCTTCCTGCTCCTCCTTTTCTTTCTGCAACAAAGAGATAGTGGTGAGAGGTTGCGGGGTGGGGGCCGCTGAAAGTGATCACAGGAGCTGGGCTACTCTCTAGTCAGTGCAGAGGGAAGAAGGAGAAGGGAGAGGAGGTGGCTATATGATTTCAAGCCTAGAGGAGTGGGGAGCCCTCCATTAATTTCCCTTAACCTCCATCACCCAGTCAGTAGAGGGGAGGGGGGTGCGGTGCATCATCCACTTGGAGGAGGGCCTGGGGGTGACCAGCGTCCCAGGATCCTGAACGCAGCTTGCTTGGGCTGGAGGATGGGGTGGGCTGGCAGTTGAGCTCAGCTTGAGGTTGTCAGTGGTCAGCCCCTTTACAGAAAACTGGAAATGGAGAGGTCAAGGCAGGAGGTGTCCTGGGCTCCACAAAAGGGAAGAGCACAATAACTACAACAGCTGCAGCAGCAGCATCTACAAACCATCAGCCAGTGAGTGGGACCTGGATTCCTGTCAACCCCCAGAGCAGAAGAGGAAAGGGGTGGCCTGGGGAAGAGGGGGCTTTCAGCCTCCTTTCTTAAGGCATGAGGAGACAAAATCAGGCCAGGGCAGGGAGGGACACAGGGCACCTAGGCATGCAGGCATATCCTCCACTGACCACACCTAGGCTGTAGGAAATGGGGGAGGAGGGCAATTGCTGATGGGCAACTCCCTCATCAAATTAAAGAGGGTTGAGGCAGAGGCTGGGAATCCTCTGTGGCTCCAGGCATCCAAGTCAAAAACCTCTGGATGCTGAGAAGGTGTCTTGATCAGACAGCTTCAGGAATAGGGACATGTGAGAGATGTAAGGGACCCCCAGGGAAGGAAAATCTCTCCACTGGCACCTTCTCCGCCTGCAATTTGTACTCTTGGAAACTTGCCTAGAGCACGGAGAGCTTAGGTGACTCAGTAATCTCAATATATTCAGGTAGTATGTGGTGGAAGATCAAGGGATCAGCTCAAAGACTATCTCCCAGGTCACCTATGCCCCAAGAAGATGGAGACACCAATGACAATGCTCTTCTACTTGAATGAGAGAGAGTCAGTCATGTCAGAGGATCACCATGCAGGAGAGTCCAATGAAATGGCAAGCAACGAAGCCCAGAGGCCATGCACCAGGCAAAGTGTTAATGTAGCTCACAGACAAAGAGAAAACTTGGAGGGAATATGTACAGGAAAATGGCTGGTCTTAGCCACAAAGGATATTTGTTAAATAACTAGCGAATTTTGGCCAAGACTTTACCAATGTCAAATCAGGGAAGCCCAAGCATGGTGTAAAAGAAAAATAAACCCTGGAGTACACAAAAATCAAACATTAAGGGAGACTCTAGATGTAGTCTTTGTAATAGTAGTAGAGCTAGGACTCCAATCTGGCTGCTCTAAAAATATATCCCACTATTCTTACCATTGGACCATGGCCTCCATCCTGAACAAAGCCTTTCATTCAAGTTTCATATGTGTGTTCTGCCTGCTGCCTCAATTCCATCTTCCCCTAGTTCTTACCTTAAGCCACGAAAAGGGTCCACAGGATCATAGACTTAAATCTCTAGTTCAAAGTATGCTCAGGGTCCACCTTTTCCAATCCCCTTATGTTATAGAGGAAAATGAAGCCTAGGGAGGTAAAGGGACTTACCCCAAATCACTTGTAGGATCAGAGATAGAGAGTTGCAAGGGACCTCAAAGGTCGATGAGTTGAACTTTCCTATTTTCAGAGAAAAAAAAATTGAACCCCAGAGTGATGGCATGAGTTGATTAAGGCCACGCTGCCAGTAAGTGTCCAAGGTAGGATATAAACTCAGATTTACCCAACTCAAAATTGAGCAGTGTAGCAATTATATTCGGCAGCCTCTTATATGCTCATCTCACTAGTGTATGGAATAGGCCCTTGATCAAAACTACCCAATTGCTTTCATCAGGGCCAAGGAACCACACTGGTTTTCTTGATGTATGGCTCTTAATGATAAAGACATGTAAAGAAGAGAAGAAAGAGAAGTCAACACCATCATGCCACTGAAATGCTAGCAGACACAGAGCTTTCTAAGGTGTGTAGCACACAGAATTTCAAAGATGGAAGTCAAATTGCAATCTCACTTCAGTCCTTCCAAATTCTGGCACTGTGTTCATGTCACTTTCACCAGAAAATGCCTTTTCATGTTTGGTTTTTATTGGCACTTACCTCACTGAGTAAGGTGGTCAGTAAGATGGCAAATGAAACAAAAATTGATCAGAAATGGCACACAGCATCATCATCACCACCATCACAAAGAATTGCCATGTTTGATTGTCATTATTTTAAGAACAATTAAGAATGTCATCATTGAACAGTTCACAAAACAAAAACAAAAACAAAAAACTATTTAGACTTCATCACAATGATTTAAACTGACCCACAGAGATACTGCTTTTTTGTTGTCAGCCACAAAACCCCTTCCAAAAATCAATCTACAGGGGCAGCTATGTGGCACAGTGAATAGAGCTCCAGCCTTGGAGTCAGGAGGACCTGAGTTCAAATTTGGCCTCAGACACTTGACACTTACTAGCTGTGTGACCCTGGCAAGTCACTTAACCCCACTGCCTAGCAAAGAACAGAAACAAAAACAAACAAACAAAAATCAACCTACAGAAGTTCCTTACAAAATCAAAATGAATAACTGAACATTGTTTTAAAATACCACCTTACCATTTGCATGTGCAATTGCTCCCGAGAAAAGACTATTCTGCTACATAAACCATAGCTCACAGTCACAGTAATTATAAATGCCAAAGCCCATGCAAAATGATTCATTACGTACCTGTCAGTATCATTCTGTAACTGTCACCCACTCTATTACCATTTTTGTCTTTTGCAAAGAACCTTGAGCAAGCAGCAATTCAACGGCACTGAATGTGTGAGATTTGATAAGTCCTGAAAAATAAAAGCCAGAAACAAGGAGTGAGCACTCCACATGTCAGAGTCTGACAGGCCAGGACTGTATTTGAAGACAAGGGCTATCCATCCATTCACATCTCTGAGCTGGTCTCTTTATTTGTCTGCAGAAAGTGCTGCTGGCCTCATTTCTCTCCATGGACTCATCAATGGAACTGAAAGGTGTTATCACACTTGCCATGTGGACCTTGAAGACAATGGTATGGCCAGACCTGAAGAGATGAAGGAAAATGGAGTAGAAGAGCTTAAGTAGTTGCAACTTGGGAAGTGTGCAAATGGCTACAAGCTCATCTGCACTCTGATATCGGGAGTTTTACTTCAAATCTTACCTCAGCTCTGTTTTAGTTGAAGCAACCTGGCTCACTCATTTGACAAATTTTGAGGCTTACCTCAGAAAACTCTTTTGTAAAATATGGGGAGGAATGCTTCTTACTTCACTCACTAGCCAGGATAAGGCCATGTCAAAAGAAATCCAAAAATCACAAGATACTGACAATCACATCTTTTTCATTACCATTATCACTGTTATTTCTATGATTGGAACTATGCTTCCTTTCTGCATGTACCCTTCAGAAAAGATTCCTCATGAGTACATCTGAAGAATTTCATCTGTCTATCCAGAAGCATCTTCTTTAGTTGCCAGTCATGATTCCCTTTCTAAAACCCACTCTCGAGAAGCGTTTTCACTAAGAGAAATAGTTTGGACAATCTTTTTTCCAGCCTTATTGTTGCTATGTGTCATTGGTCCACAAGAGGGAGTCTGAATCTTTGGCAAAGAAACCATTTTGAGAATGAAAAATGCAGAACTTTTTTGAAAATTCAGGAATCCACAGACAAAGAAATCAAAGACTTAACCACTTACAAGATCTTGAAAACTGACCCAGCCTTGCTACATCTTTTGGCCCTTGCATGCTACCTTCCTGCTACCACAATTTAACAGAACGCTTGTAGGATTGGAAGAGATAGTGTTTATGAACCAAAATGCAATGTGACTGCAACAAGGATGATATGGTAAAAGTCTTGTGCCTTGGGTTTGAGGCCCACTTTAATTAAGCCACAAAATTGAAATTATCATGTTGACCTCTCAAAATAAATGTAGGCCTTCAATGGCATGAATGGTTTTAGCAGAAACCCTGAAAGCATGGCAGCTCTTACCATGAATTAAAGGGATGCAGCTAAATGATAGAATTGAAGGTGAAATTAGGGTGAGACTCCAAATTCCATGTAAAATTGCTCAAAAACAAATGCTGGTGATTCTATAGGGGACTTTGTTCAAGTCCAGATAAGGTTTAAACTACTTGGACACCTCTCTAGTTCCGACCACTTTATCTCTTCTACTTCATTTCCCTTCATCTCTTCAGGTCTGGCTATTTCTTTGTCTTTCAGGTTCACATGTCAAATGCAATACTGTTTTTCGGTGACAATACAGAGTCCATGAAGAGATATGAGGCCAGCAGTACTTTCATCAGACCAAATAGTAAGATAAGCTTAGAGATACAAATGTATGGCCCTTTTCTACAAACACAGTCCTGGCCAGTGACTGTTACATGTTGAGTGCTCAGACCTTATTCTTGGCTTTTTTCTCAGGACTTGTAAAATCTCTCATGCTCCATTCCATTGAATTAATGGTGGCAGAATGTTCCCTGCAAGCAACAAATAAGTTAACGGAATTGGTATCAGTTACAAGATCATACTGAAAAGAAGGCCCTGAATCAATTTGCATTGAATTTTGCATTTATAATTAGTAGGATATTTAAATACGTGTTGTGTCACCAAATTGGCTTTTCTTCAGAGTGATTACTAATGGAAGTGGTAAAGTGACATTTGAAAATAATTTTTTGTGTATCATTTTGATTTTGGAAGCAATCAGTAGGTTGATTTTTGGAGAGGTGTTTGTGTCTCACAATAAATGAGTAGTATCTCTAGACAGTCAGCTTATGTCATACTGATGGAGTATAATTGGCTCTTTTTGGAATGGGTCAATGGCAGCATTACAAATGCTTCTGACAACAGTGACGCTCAACAATGATAGTGCTGGTTGTGATGAGGATGATGATGCTGAGGGCCATTTCTGTCCAATTTTTCTTTTATTTGCCATCTCCAAACCCTGGCCATTCAGTAAGATAAGTACTAATATAGACCACACATGAAAGAGAAGTGTTCTGGTGAAAGTAACATGATCATAGATTTAAAAACAGAGAAGGCAAAATGGTAAAAGAGGTACAAAAATCCAATGAGTAGAAGAATGCCTTGAAAAGCAAAATTTGCCAAATGGAAATAGAGGCACAAAAATTCACTGAAGAAAAAAAAAACTTTTAAAAAGTAGAATTGGTCAAATGGAAAAAAGAGGTACAAAAGTTCACCAAAGAAAATGATCCATTAAAAATTAGAATTGAGCAAATGGAAGCTAATGACTTCATCAGAAATCAAGAAACAGCAAAACTAAACAAAAAAAATGAAAAAACTGGAAGGCAATGTGAAATATCACCTTGGAAAAACAACTGACCTGGAAAAATAGATCCAGGAGAGATAATTTAAAAATTATTGGACTAACTGAAAGCCATGATCAAAAAAAGAACCTGGACATCATCTTTCAAGAAATTATCAAGGAAAACTTCTCTGATATTCTAGAACTAGGGGGTAATACAGAAGTAAATCCTCTGATCACTTCCTGAATGAGTTCCCCAAATGAAAATTCCCAGGAATATTATAGCGAAATTCCAGAGCTCCCAGGCCAAGGAGAAAATGTTGCAAGCAGTCAGAAAGAAATAATTCAAGATCATGGAGTCATAGGATAACACAAGATTTAGCAGCTTCTACATTAAAGGATCAGATAGCTTGGAATATGATATTTTGCAGGGCAAAGGAGCTAGAATTACAACCAAGAATCACCTACCCATCAAAAATGAATATAATCCTTCAGGGGAAAAACTACACATTCAATGAAATAGAGGACTTCCAATCATTCAGCACTGGAAGTCTCAAGCCAAGCCCTGATCCAGCACTCGTAGTGGCTGTCTCTCTGAAGGTCTGTCCAGCTTTCACTTGGAGGATTTTTTTTAGTTTTTTTTTTTTTTCTGTAGGGTTAGAGATGGTGGTGGTAGGAGGTCACAGTGCACCAAACTGAGGAGCAGGACCAGAAAGAGATCCCAGCATGACATGGTAAAGTTTACATAGGTGCTTTTTTGGAATGCCAGTTTCTTATAGAATTCCCTACATAAAGTCCAATTTGCATAATGTAAATTTAAATAAAGCAACATCTGTCTGTACTCCTTCCTATTCCCATTCAGTTTTCTCTAGAGGTCTTTCATATCTAAATTTTCTAAAATTCTATTACTTTTCTTAACTTCTTTCTTATTCATTTTATGGTTAGATTTATCTAGCTCATGGAGGAAAAAGTTGAGGTCCCTCACTACTAAAGTTTTACTGTCTGTTTCTTCCTGTAATTCATTTAACTTTTTAAAAAAAATTTGAATCCTATGTCATTTCCCAAATATATGTTTATTACTGATATTACTTCATTGTCTCTTCCTTTGAACAAGAGGTAGTTTCATTGCTTACCCCTTTCAATGAGGTTATTTTTGCTTTTGTTTTGTCTGAGATCATGATTGCTACCCCTCCATTTTTTTTTACTTCAGCTGAAGTGTAACAGTTTCTGATACAGTCCCTTATTTTAATTCTGTGGTTCTCTGTTTCAAGTGTGTTTCTTGTAAAAAAAAAGTATACATAAATACATACACACATCTACACATACACATATACACATATACATACATACATACATATATATATATATATATATATATATACAGAGAGAGAGAGAGAGTTGGATATTGGTTTCTAATACATTTTGCTTCCATTTTATGAGTGAGTTCATCCCATTCACACATTTAGAATCACTAACTATTCATTTCCCTCCTTCCTATTTTCTTCTGTTTCTCCTTCTCTCTCTCTTTTTATCCTATCCCTCCTCTAATTTCTGTTTTGTGTATGACCACTGTATTCTTTTATCAGCCCACTCTTTTATCACCACTTTTTCTTTCCCTTTTCCCATTCTCTTACTTACCTATAGGGTAAGATAGATTTTTATGACCAATTGAGTAGGTCTATATAGATGCACGTATAAATATAGATATAGATATTTTTCCTTTTTGAACCAATTTAGATGTGACTGAGGTTCAAACGTTGGCCACTCCCCTTCTACCATTTTCCACTCCAGGGTAAAAGTTCTTCCTTGCACACCTATTTGATGTGAGATCATTTCCCCCACTCTTTCTCTCCTTTTTGCCTTCTCCCAGGGCATCCATATTTCTCATCTATCCATTTATTTTACATCATCCCAACCTAACTGGCTCACTCCCAAACCTTCTCTCTCTATAGAATCCTTCTACTTGCTCTAATAATGATAAAACTCTTAGAAGATATGCACATCATCTTCCCTTACAGAAAAGTACACAGTTTAACCTTATTGGGTTGCTTATGATTTCTCTTTCATATTTACCTTTTAATGCTTCTTTTGAATTTTGTATTTGAAAGTCATATTTTCTCTTCAGCTCTGGTCTTCTCCTTAGGAAGGCTTCAAAGAAATATCCATTTTTATCTTGATGTATTTCATAGAGAGCAAGCCTGTAG
This sequence comes from Vombatus ursinus, assembly GCF_900497805.2. NCBI lineage: Eukaryota > Metazoa > Chordata > Mammalia > Diprotodontia > Vombatidae > Vombatus > Vombatus ursinus. Next base: position 137,909 of record NW_020954222.1, read on the forward strand.
TAACTGAAATGTTCCTAAAGAGAGTGTCTCCTGCCACCAGCATCTTTTCCTCTGAGTGTTCTAAAGGTAGATGTGTTTCCACAGAGAGAAAGCCTGTAGCACCTGATGTAAGAAAGAGACTGGAAAGCCTTTCTGGTAAAAAAACAAAAACAAAAACAAAAACAAAAAACAAAAAAAAACAATCTCTATTAAGAGAAAAGGTGGGGCCTCAGACTGGATGGACTATGGACCCCCCTTATGTTTCTCTTAAAGGTTGGTTTCTTTGCCCAGAAAGACTTCCCAGTTTCTTTCTTATACTGGAAAGTTCCCAGAGGGAGTGTCTCCTGCCACAAGTATCTTGTCCACTGAGTGTTCTGAGGCTAGATGTGCTTCCACAGAGAGCAAGCCTATAGTAACTGGAAGGTCCCCAAAGAGAGTGTCTCCCACCACAAATATATTTTCCTCTGTGTACTATATAGTTGTATTGACTGCTTTTCCTTTCTAAAACAAAAAAAATACCATTTGTCACATGGCATTGCTCTCAGGGAGGAAGAGAGGGAGGGATACATAAGATACCATGATGTAAGATACAGAAAACATCTATAAAAAAATTTAAAATGAGGGTTTTAATGGAGAGGTGGGAAGGAGGAAAGAAAGGGGCTTCTCTGCAGCCTCAGGATCAGGGCTTGGCTTGAGACCTCCTATGCTGAGAGAGGAGACTTTTGGCTGCTCTGCCCATTTATTTATTTATTTTTTTGGCTAGGCAATGGGGTTAATTGACTTGCCAAGGGTCACACAGCTAGTAAGTGTTATGTGTCTGAGGCCGGATTTGAACTCAGGTCCTCCTGAATCCAGGGCCCGTGTTCTGTCCACTGTGCTCTCTAGCTGCCCCTTGCTCTGCCCATTTATCCACATGCCTGGCATCTGCATGTCTGTCTTCTGTCCATCCACATTCACTTACAGTGTGTCTTTCCTCAGTCCCTGTGTCACCTGTCCTCTTCTGTGTGTGGCCATGTCTAACCTCCAAGTGTCTGTTCCCCACATGTTCTTCCTCTCAGTTCTGGTCAGGCCATCGTGTGGCTGGCCCAGGCACCTGCCTGATCCTCTTCCTGCTCTTACTTCTCTATCATCATTCCCAATAAATGCCTATATTTGGATTTGAAGTGGTCTGACTCTGAATTCTTTGAGACGGTTCTACCAGAACACATATGAAAGTGCAACAACTGAATTATATTCCAAATAAGTTTCCTAAGATTGTTATAATTTTTTATTCTTCTTTTCTGTTATAAAAATAAGCTCTGTTAATCACTCCTTTGTCACTAATTACTAAGGAATTCATTGACCTGACTTATGGGGAACCTGTCAACCATTACTGTGAAATCATTATTTATTTGCTTGGAAATTTTGTACCTCAGAACTATTTTTTATTTCAGATAATTAATTTTAATAGTCAGAAGCAGCAAAACCTTTGGAAGCTCTCAAGCCAGAGACAATAAGGGGACCTAGCAATTGGCTAGAAAGAGATTACAGCAACCCCTCTCCTAGCACTAGATACAAGATTGGAAGCTGTTTGGACATTCCATTGCCTATAGAGACTTCTGGGTCACAGTTCAATGGTAGAGAGGAGCACTTTCTGGCAAGAGGGAGCAGGGTCCCTGAGGAACAGTATCCACTTGCAATCCCAAAGGAACAGGGGTATTGAAGGGCAGTATCACTTCTAGTCAAAAGGGAGTGGAGACCCTGTGGAGCAGTATTGATTGCAGTCCCAAAGGATCAGGGGTTCATCTTGGGTAAGGCCCAGAGCAAACCTCTCCCCAAATCACATCACTTTGGAACCACCAAAAACTTTCAAACCCCCAGAACTAGCTCTGTAAACAGTAGTGACAAAAGGCCTGAAGCTTCAGGCCTGTTGAAATTCCCCCCAGCCCCTCAACACACACAAGCTTTAGCTGAAGTATGAAAGGCAAGGGTAGAAATCATGATCTCAGACAAACCAAAAGCTGAAACAGACCTAATTCAAAGAAATAAGCAAGGAAACTACATCTTGCTAAAAGGTACCATAGACAATAATATATCAATACTAACCAAATATGCACCAAATGGCAGAGCATCCAACTTCTTAAAGGAAAAGTTAAATGACTTACAGAAGGAAATAGTAAAACTATACCAGGGGTGAGGAACCTGCTGCCTCAAGGCCACATGTTGCATTCTAGGTCCTCAAGTGCAGCCCTTTGACTGAATCCCAACTTCACAGAACAAATCCTCTTAATAAAAAGGATTCATGGTGAGGCTGTGAAATGACACATCCATTTTGGAAAGTAATTTGGAATTAAGCAAAAGTAACAAAAATGTCCAAAGTCTTTAAAACAAGGACTCCATTACACCCCAGGGAAGCCATCAATAAGAAAAAAAGTACCCATATACTCCAAAATATTTGTAACAGCACTTTTTGTGACAGCTATGAATTGGAAATAAAGTAGATGCTCATCAACTAGGGAATTACTAAACAAGGCATTGAACATAAATGTCAGGGAATACTGCTACTGTGCTTTAAGAAATGTTGTGTGTAATGATTACAGAGAAGTACAGAAAGATCTTTGTGAACTGATGCAAAGTGAATTAAGCAGAGCCAAGAAAACAGTATATATACACAGTGACTACAACAATTTAAATAGAAAGAATGACACAGAAAATCAAATGTACCTGTAAAAAAAGGTTAAAGATCAAGTGGGATTGAAAAGGAAACATGAAAACACACCATTACCCTACCCCATCCAGGAGGTGAGAGGCCCACAGGTGTTACACATTGCATGCTTTTCCCAAATGCACTGATCAGTTGTGCTTGCTTTTACTCTCTAAAACAAAAAATACAATCTGTTACATGGCATAGTTCTTTAGGATAGAGAAAGAGAGGGATACATGGAATACCCTGGTGATGTAAGGAACAGAAAATATTAATAAGAATTTTTAAAAAGAGGTCTAATATCTCAAGGGAAATAATGGAGAGGGGAGTAGGAAAGAAAGGGGTTTGGGATTAGTAATTATCAGTAGCAGATCTCAAACTACTCCACAGATTATGAAAACATTTGTTGTTGTTGTTTCATCATATCCGACTTTTTCTGAGCCCATTTGGGGTTTTCTTGGCAACAATACTGGAGTGGTTTGCCATTTCCTTGTGCAGCTCATTTGACAGATGAGGAACTGAGGGAAACAGGGTTAAATGACTTACCAAGGGTTACACAGCCAGTAAGTGTCTGAGGCTAGATTTGAACTCAAGGAGATGAGTTTTCCTGACTTTAGGCCCTGTAGAATACCTAGCTGCCCAGAAAACAATTTGAACTTGTTAAAATTTGAAAGGGAGATCCGTGGAAAAGATTAGACATACAATGTACAGAAGCAAACCAATAAAATAAAATCATTTTTAATAAATCCAAAGACAATAGTTGCAGTGGAAAGGAATTCTTTTTTTGACAAAAATATGGGCCTGATACCTAAACCAAGAAGAGCCAAACAGATAAAGGAAATTATAAACCAATTTCCCTAGCTGATATTGATGCAAAAAAAATAAATAAAATACCAGCAAAGAGATTACAGCAATATATATGACCAGGTCATATACTATGACCAGGTGGGATTTATACCAGGAATGTAGGGATGGTTCAGTATTAGGAAAACTATCATCAGAAGTAACTATATCAAAAACAAATCCAATAGAAATCACATGATTATCTCAAGAGATGTAGAAAAAGCTCTTGAAAAATACAGCACCCATTCCTAGTAAAAACACTACTGAGCACAGGAATAAATGGAACTTGCCTTAAAATGATAAGTAGTATCAATTTAACAGGACCATCAAGCATTATCTTTGATGAGGATAAGCTAGAACTCATACCAATAAGATCAGGGGTGAAACAAGGATGGTCATTATCCCCACTTTTACTCAATATTATACTGGATATGTTAGCTCTAGCAATAAGAGAAGAAAAAGAAATTGAAGGAATTAGAATAAGCAATGAGGAAACAAAACTATCACTCTTTGCCATGATATGATGGTATAGAGTATCCAAAATAATCAACTAAAATACTAGTTGAAAAAATTAATAACTTTAGCACAGATGCAGTATATAAGATGAACCCACAAAAATCTTCAGAATTTATATATATAACCAAAAAAACCCAACAGCAAGAAATAAAAAGAAAAATTCCATTTGAAATAAATGTAGAAAATATAAATTACTTTGGAGTTTACCTGATAAGATAAACCCAGGAATTGTATGAAGACAATAACAAAACACTTTTCACACAAATAAAGTCAAATCTAAATAATTGGAAAAATATTAATTGCTCATGGGTAGGCTGAGCCAATATAATTAAGATGGCAACTCTACCTAAATTAATTTACTTATTCAGTGCCATTCCAGTCAAACTACCAAAAATTATTTTATTGAGCAAGAAAAAACATAAGAAAATTCATCTTGAATAAGAAGAATAAGAATATCAAGAGAATTAATGAAAACAAATGTGAAGGAAGGTGGCCTAGCAATAACAAATCTCAGACTGTATGAGAAAGTGCTAATTATCAACACTCTGGTACTAGCTGAAAAATAGAATGATGTATCAGTGGAATGGATTAGATAAACAAGACACAGTGGTAAATGACTATAGTAATCTAGTGTCTGATAAACCCAAAGATTTCTGCTTTTGGGACGAGAATTCACTGTTTATAAAAACTGCTGGGAAGAAAAATGGAAAACTATGGCAGAAGCTAGTTAAAGACCAACATCTTACATCATATACCAAGATAAGACCAAAATGAGTAGATGATTTAGATACCATAAAGGGTGACACCATAAGCACATTAGGAGAATAAGGAATAGTTTTTAACTTTCAGATCAATGGAGAAGAGAAGAATTTATAACCAAACAAGAGATAGAGAGCATTAAAAGGTATAAAATGATCAATTTTAACTGTATTAAGTTAAAAAAAAGATTTTGCACACACCAAGCCGATGCAACCAAGATTAGAAGGAAAGCAGAAAACAGGGGAAAAAAAGTTTTACAGCAAGTGTCTTTGATAAGGCCTAATTTCTCAAATATATAGAGAACTGCATCAAATTAAAAAAAAATACAAGTTATTCCCCAGTTGACAAATGGTCAAAAGATATGAACAGGCAGTTTTCAGATGAAAAAGCAAAGCCATCTGTGGCCATAGGAAAAAATACCCTAAATCACTATTGATTAGAGAAATGCAAATCAAAACAATTCTGAGGTACCATCTCATGCTCCTCAGATTGGCTAATATGAAAGAAAAGGAAAAGAAGAGTTGGAGGGGATGTAGAAAAATTGGGACACTAATGCCCTGTTGGTTCAGTTGTGAACTGATCCAATCATTCTAGAGAAAAATTTAGAACTATGCCCAAAGGGCTATCAAACTGTACATACCCTTTGATCCAACAATACAAATCCTAAATCTATATCCTAAAGTGATCAAAAAAAGTAAAAAGGACCTATTTGTACAAAAATATTTATAACAGTTCTTTTTATGGTGGCAAAGAATTGGAAATTGAGGGGAATGCACAGACCAAGAAAGCAGTGACCAAACCTCTCCCCAAGTTACATCACTTTGGAACCACAAAAAACTTCTAAACCTCCCAGAACTAACTTGGAAAACAGAAATGTGAAAAAGCCTGAGGTTTCAGACAATTATCCCCTGACACTGCCACACAGTCTTAAGCTTTAGATGAAGTATAATAGGCAAGGGTAACAATCATGATCTCAGTCAAAGCAAAAGATGAAGTAGATCTAATTCACAGAGTTAAGTGGGGAAACTGTATCTTGCTAAAAGGTAGACACTAATGCAGTATCAATACTAAACAAATATGTACTGAACGGCAGAGCATCCAACGTCTTAAAGGAAAAGTTAAATGACTTACAGAAGGAAATATACAGTAAAACTATACTAATGGGTCACCAACTTTCCCCTCTCAAAGTTAGGTAAACCTATGCATAAAATAAATAAGAAAGCAGTTAAGAAGAGGAATAGAACAACAGAAAAGCTAGATATGATGACTTCTGGAGAAAACTGAACAGAACTAGAAAGGAATATAACTTTTTCTCAGCTGTACATGGGACCTTCTTCAAATAAATAAATAAATATTATACATAAATATATTATATATATATATATTATATATATGCATAAAAACTTCATCAGCAAATGCAGAAAACCAGACATATTAAATGAACCTTTTACAGACCACTATGTGATATAAATTAAATTCAATAAAGACTGTGGCACTGTAGTTTAAAAATTAATTGGAAACTAAATAATCTAATCCTAAAGAATGAGTAGGTAAAAGAACAAATCACAGAATCCATCAACAATTTAATTAAAGAGAATTAAAACAACGAGGCAATGTAACAAAATTTGTGGGATGCAGCCAGAGCAGTACTTAGGGAAATTTCTATCTCTAAATGCTTATATTAATAAAACAGAGAAAGAGCAATTCAAGGAATTGGGCATGAAATCTTAAAAAGTAGGAAAAGAAAAAATGCAAACTCTCCAATTAAATATCCAAATTGAAATCCTGAAATCAAAGGTGGGATTAAGAAATTTTTTTTAAATCAAACTAATAAATAAAAATAAGTGCTGTTTTTATGAAAAAAAAACAAATAAAATAGATAAACAATGGGTTAATTTAATGAACAAAAAGAAAGAAGGAAACCAGTTTACCAGTCTAAAAAATGAAAGAGTGAATGCATAACCAATGAAGATGAAATTAAAGCAATGAGGAGTTATTTTGTCTAATCATATGCTAGCAAAACTGACAATCTACATGAAATTGATGAATACTTGCAAAAATATGAATAGCCCATGTTAACAGAAGACAAAATAGAAGACTTAAATAAACCCATCTTAAAAGAAGAAAATGAACATGGCATAAATGAGTTCTCTAAGAAAAAATCCCTGTGACCAGATGGATTTAAAAGTGAATTCTTCTAAACATTTAAAAAAACATTTCATTCCAATACCATAAAAACTATTTGAAAAAATAGGTAAAAACAGAATCCTACCAAATTCCTTTTATAGCACAAATACGGTTCTGAGACCTAAACAAGAGTGTGGAAAGACACATACACTAAGACATTGTTGGTAAAGCTGTGAAATGACATGTCTATTTTGGAAAGCAACAAAAATTTCCAAAGCCTTTAAAACAAAAACTTACTGGGCTTATACCCCAAGGAAGCCATCAATTAAAAAAATGTTCACATATACACCAAAATATTTATAACAGCACTTTTTGTGACAGCTACAGATTGAAGACAGTGGATGCTCATCAACTGGAGAATGGCTACACAAGGCATGGAACAGAAATGTAAGGGAACACTACTACTTTGCTGTAAAAAATGATGTGTGTGATGAGCACAGAGAAATATGGAAAGCTCTCTGTGAACTGATGCAAAAATGAATTAAGCAGAGCCAAGAAAACTACATATATATATATGTATATATATACGTATATATATGTATATATGTATATATATGTATATATGTATATATATGTATATATGTATATATATATGTATATATATATATGGTAACTACAACAATTTAAATGGAAAGAATGACACACAAAATATTAAAATTACCTGTAACAAAATATTGAAGATCAAATGGAACTCAAAAGGAAACGTAGGAAGAAACTACCAACCTACCTAATCCAGGAGGTGAGAGGTCCACAGGTAGTACACATTGCATACCTTTTCCCAATGTATCAATTAGTTGTGCTCACTTTTTTTTCCTTCCTGAAACAAAAGATATTATTTGTCACATTGGATGGCTCTTGCAGATGAGAAAAGGGAGGAATGTATGGAATACTCTGAGAAAGAGAAAACATCAATAAAAACATTTTAAAAACAGGTCAAGGATCTCTAGGCAATAATGGAGGGGGGAAGGAGGAAAGAAAGGGGTTTAGGTTAATGATTATCAGTTGCAGATCTCAAACTATACTACAAATCAGTGATTATGAAAACAGTTGTTGTTGTTTATTCCTGTCTGCCTTTCCCTGACCCCATTTGAGGTTTTTTTGGCAAAGACACTGCAGTGGTTTGCCATTTCTTGGAGCAGCTCATTTGACAGATGAGGAACTGAGGCAAACAGGGTTAAATGATTTGCCCAGGGTCACAAATATAGTAAGTATCTGAGGCCAGATTTGAACTCAAGAAGATGAGTCTCCCTGACTTCAGGTCCGGCAGAACACCTAGTTGCCTGCAAAAGAAGTGATAAAAAATTAAGAAGTTAATGAATGGAAAAGATTAAGCATGCAATATATACAAGCTAACAAATAAAATAACTTAATATTAAATAAATCCAAAGATATAGCAGTTGGGAGGAAAGGGGAGGATACACTTTTTGATTAAAAAAAAACAGATGGGATGAGGGAAAAGGAATTTGCCATAAATTTGTTGGATATCAATACCTTACACCACCTTACAAATGAATATATGAATTAGATGTTAAAAAGGAATCAATAGAAAAATCAAGGAGCAAGGAGGAAATTATTTTTCACATCAATGGATAGAAGAGGTCATGACAGAACAAGCCATAGGGAGGAGCATAGAAAAAAAAATAATTCTGCTTCTATAAAGTTGAAATGTTTTTGCACAAATAGATACAGTATAGTTAAAATAAGAAGGGTACCAGTTAAATGAGGAAAAACCTCTTTGCAGTAAATTCTCTAAGGACTATTGCATATGCAAGATACATAAGGAACTGATTCTAATTTCCAAGATTAAGAGCCTTTCTCCAATAGGTCAAAGGATATAGGAACAGGAAGTTTTCAAAGGAAGAAATTCAAGTTATCAATAGCTGTATGACAAAATGCTCCAAATCCCTCATGAGAGAAGTGCATATTAGAACAACTTTGTTCTTTCACTCTGTAAATCATAGAGATCCACAAGTTCAGGAATAATTCCTTCTTTCTGCTCAACAAAAAGGCACATCGAATTCACTAGGAGCTGGTTGAAAACAGAACAAAAATAATTATTAACTTATTATTAATAAAAATTAAATTAAAAGACAAAAAAACTCGAAAGAGTAGAAGAGTTCCTAGACTTTTTCCTCTCTCCCCTTCCCCAAGGCCAAGCCAAGGATCTGAGGAAGGGAAGAAGGAAGGATGAAAACATCCATCTGAGGAGGGGAGGGAGTGTCCCCAAAGGATTTTCCCTGCTGGCCTCCACCACACCGAACCCCATCCTGTGAACTCCCAATCCCCCAGCTCTCCAGACAGGTTCTGGGCAGGCAGGAAGGCCCAGGTGGGAATAACCCTAGAGGTCCGGGTATACACAGGTACACCCACGAAAACACACACACACAAACACACCCAGACACACACAGAGGTTATCCTACCTGCACAAACAATGCACGCATAAACAAAAGTATTAATACTCCCAGGACCTTCCACCCATTCTTACACACATCCCCCTGGGCACTAAGAAAAGCCATTGGAGGGAGGGGGCTCCATGAAAGGGTTGGAAGGGGGCAGAAGGAAGAGATTATAAGAAGAAAGGGAAGGGCAGCAGGGTAGGGAGTGCTTCCCTCACACATAGCCACTTCGCACCAGCAAGACCCTCAGAATCTGTCAATACGGATGAGTTAAGGGAAAGGAGGGATGTGGAGGTAGAAGGAAAGGAAAGCAGGTGAGGCAGACCTCGAGCTGCACCCTCCCCCCTCTTCAGACTCAGGAGAACAGAGAAATCACTCCTCCTCCTTCTCCTACGAAAAAAGTACTTACACTAATAGAGGGTGGGAGGGGAGGACACAATGATGTCACCACAGGGCGGTTCTAGTCTCCTCCCAGAGCAGTGCATCTTCTATCTAGAGGTAGGCCAGTGGCTGACAAGGGTCCCACATTGCTGAAGGCAGGCTGCTGGGCATAGAGTGAGGGACAGCAACAGAGCTCAGCTTGGGGTTTTTGAAGGTCTGCCCCTTTACAAAACCTGAGACCAGAAGGGCAAGAGGCACAGAGGGAGGTCGAGGGAGGGGCTTCTTGGATTCTGCAAAAGGGAAGAGCACAATAGCTGCAACAGCAGCATCTGCAAACCACCAGCCCTTCAATGAGACTTGGATTCATCACAACCCCCAGAGCAGAAAAGGAAAGGGTGGTCTGGGGAAGAGGTGTGTCTCAGCCTCTTTTCTCCAGGCATGAGGAGACAAAGATAGGGATGGGGCGGGGAGGGAAAGGGGGGCACCCAAGTATACTTGCTTCTACCTCTGCCTCTGTTGTTTATGTGTGGATAACCTGGTTTAAATCCTATATAATATAAACCTTCCACAGCCTGGACAAGTGGGACCCACACCCTCCTTTCTGGCTAAGTCTCCTCTACCAAGTGACTTCATAAATTTCTTTCTAAACCAATTTAAGATTTGGGGTTTTATTCTTTCCAGCCCCAAATTCCTTGCCAGTACTGAACTGGCATAGTGGATATACAACTGGAATTGGAGTCACAAGACCTAGACCGAAGTTTTGCCTTACTAATTGTGTGACTTTGGCAAACTACTTAAACTATCAAAAGCACAATTTTATATATATATCTAAAGTGGGAGTGATAATACCTATGGTAAGTAAATTACAAGGTGGTCATACAGTTCAAATAAGATGTTTGCGAAGTACTTTTCAAAACATGAAACGTCATGGAAATTATTATTATTATCATTGTCATTATTCATCTCTGTTCATCTTTTTGATGGAATTTACACATTGTGCTACTGATTCTTTTTAATGATCATTGCACAGAATTATAGTCTTTGGTAACTCAATAAAAGTATTGGGATATTAACTCATCTGCTATAAGCTCCATGAATATATCTTTAGGACAATTCTAGGGAGAAACAAGACTGTGGAAGTGACATGTTCCTCATGCTTGTCCCATATGGTTTTTGGTTCTTCCATTAAGTCAATATGTTAAAGGTTTTCATCCAATGCAGCTTAGAGATTAGGCACACCATAAAACACTATTAAAAACATTGTTCTTGGAGTCAGAGCCAAGATGGTGCAGTAAAGGCAGGGACTTACCTGAATTTTCCCTCAAACCCATCCAAATAACTTTAAATAATGACTCTAAACAAATTGCAGTGTGGCAGAACTCAGAAAAAGATGGAGTGAAACAATTTTACAGCCCAAGGTAACTTAGAAAGTGGGCAAGAAAGATATGTTGCACCAGGGTGAGAGTGGAGCACTGTCCAGCACAGGCCACCTAAGTGCAGACCAGGCCCCAGAAAACAAAGAACCTTGGGATATAATAAACAAAGGCCTTGGGATATAATGATTCAGCAGTAGAAGTAGTTACTTCCAGAGTTCTCAGCCCACAGATGGTAAGGGGGGTAATGAGGCAGGATTCTGTTGCTTTGCCCATATTCAGATCCAAGTCACAGTCCTAGGTGGCAGTCCCATGGAGAAGAGGAGCACTCACTTACCAGAGCTTGCAGCTACAGTGGAGTGGGGACCCTTGTCACAGTTCTCAGGCAGAAAAGACTGCTTGTGGTCACTGATAGATCAAACAACAAGCCAGGAGAGTAGTAAACACCTCTCCTTAGATCATACCACCTTAAAAGAACTTAAGACTTGTAGGGCCCTACAATTATCTCTGAAAACAGCTGCACAAAACCACTGAAATGTGGAACAGTGCACCCTCCATGCTGGAAGCAGAGTCCTACTTTAACAAAAAGTTAAATGTCAAGCAATAGGCTGGGAAAATGAGCAAACAACAGACAATTTTCTGACAATAGAAAGTTATTATGGTGAAAAGAAAGATCAAAAAACACACTCAGAAGAAGATAACAAAGTCAAAGCTCCTACATCCAAAACCTACAAGAAAAAATATGAATTAGGTCTCAGGCCATGGAAGAACTCAAAAAGGAGTTTGAGAAGCAAGTAAGAGAAGTAGAGGAAAAAGTGGGAAGAGAAATGAGAGTGATGCAAGAAAATCATGAAAAACAAGTCAATAGCTTGCTAAAGGATACCCCAAAAATTACTGAAGAAAATAACACCTTAAAAAATAGCCTAACCCAAATGGCAAAAGAGGTACAAAAAGCCAATGAGGAGAAGAATGCCCTAAAAAGCAGAATTGGCCAAATGGAGAAAGAAGTCCAAAAGCTTACTGAAGAAAATACTTCCTTAAAAATTAAAATGGAGCAATTGGAAGCTCATGACTTTATGAGAAATCAATTCATTGTAAAATAAATCCAAATGAAAGAAAAAAATAGAAAACAATGTGAAATATCTCATTGGAAAAACAACTGACCTAGAAAATATATCCAGGAGAGAGAATTTAAAAATTATTGGACTATCTAAAAGCCATGATCAAAAAAAGAGCCTAGACATCATCTTTCAAGAAATTATCAAGGAAAACTGCCCTGATATTTTAGAGCCAGAGGGCAAAACAAAAATTGAAAGAATCCACTGATCACCTCCTGAATGAAATTCCCCAAAGGAAAACTCCTAGGAATAAGGAGAAAATATTGCAAGCAGCCAGAAAGAGGCAATTAAAGTATTGTGGAAACACAATCAGGATAACACAAGATTTAGCAGCTTCTACATTAATGGACAGCAGGGCTTGGAATATAATATTCTGGAGGTCAAAGGCACTAGGATTACAACCAAGAATCACCTACCCAGCAAAATTGAGTATGATCCTTCGGGGGGAAAATGGATATTCAGTGAAATAGAGGACTTTCAAGCATTCTTGATGAAAAGACCAGAGCTGAATAGAAAATTTGACTTTCAAATACAAGACAAGTGAAACATGAAGAGGTAAACAGGAAAGAGAAATCATAAGAGCCTTATTAATGTTGAACTGTTTACATTACTGCATGGAAAGATGATATTTGTAACTGATGAGACCTTTGTCAGTATTAGGGTAGTTGGAGGGAAAAATTATATGTATGTATGTAGATAGATAGATAGATACATATAGATATAGCTGGATGGATAGCTAGATAGATAGATAGAGGCATAGGGTGAGTTGAAGATGAACGGGTGGTGTCTGGAGAATAAAATTAAGGGGTGAGAGAGGATTATACTGGGAGAAGGAGAAAGGGAGAGGTAGAATGGGGTCAATTATCTCACATGAAACAGACAAGAAAAGGATTTTACAGTGGAGGGGAAATGGGGTAAGGCAAGAGGGAATGAGTGAATCTTATTTTCAAAAGATTTGGCTTAAGATGGGAATAACATACACACTCAATCGGGTATGTAAATCTATCTTACCCTACAGGAAAATGGGGGGGGAAGGGGACAAGAAAGTAGGGGGATGATAGAGGGAAGGGCAGATTGGGGGAGGGGGTAATCAGAAGCAAACACTTCCAAGGAGGGACAGGGTCAAAAGAGAGAATAGAATAAATGGGGGAAATAAGAAAAAAAACACAAAAAACCCCACCAAGGAATATTATAGCCAAATTCCATACCTTATGCTGATAGTTTTCCTAATATTGAACTAGCCCTGCATTCCTGATATAAATCCCACCTGGTCATAGTGTATGAGCCTAGTGACATATTGCTGTAATCTCCTTGCTAGTATTTTATTTAAAATTTAGCAGGATTTCTTCACATATTTTCCCAAATAGTTTGCATAGCATTGGAATTTATGATTCTTTTAAAATGTTGGGTAGAATTCACTTGTGAATCCATCTCTCCCTGGGAATTTTTTTCTTAGGGAGATCATTAGTGGCTTATTCAATTCCTCTTACTAAAAGAGGGTAATTTAAGTACTCTATTTCTTCTTCTTTACTTAATCTGTGTAATATGTTTTTGTAAATATTCATCTATTTCATTTAGATTGTCAGATTTATTGGCATACAATTTGATAAAATAGTTCCTAATAAGTTCTTGAATTTCATCTTCATTGTCTATGAATTCACCCTTTACAATCTCATTCTCATCAGATTTGGCTTAAGGAGGGAATAACATACACATTCAATTGGGTATGGAAATTTATCTTACCCTACAGGAAAATGGGGGGGGAAGGAGACAAGAGAGCAGGGGGATGATAGAGGGGAGGGCAGATGGGGGAGGGGGTAATCAGAAGCAAACATTTCTAAGTAGGGACAGGGTCAAAAGAGAGAATACAATAAATGGGGGGTGGGATAGAATTAAGCAAAATATACTTAGTTTTTCACAACATGACTACTATGGAAGTGTTTTGCATGACTACGCATGTATAACCTCTATGAAGTTGCTTGCCTTCTCAATGAGGGTGGGTGAGGAGGGAGGGAGGGAGAAAATTTGGAACCCAAAGTTTTAAAAACAAATGTTAAAAAAATGTTTTCACATGCAACTGGGAAATAAGATATACAGGAAATGAGGTGTGGAAATCCATCCTGTCCTACAGGAAAATTGAAGGGGAAGGGGATAAGAAAAGGAGGGAAAAGATAGAAAGAAGGGTAGATTAGGGGAAGGGTTATTCAGAATGCATGCCATCTTGGGGTGGGGGGAGGGATGACATGGGGAGAAAATTTGAATCTCAAAATCTTGTGGATGTGAATGTTGAAAACTAAAAATAAATACATAATTCTTTTAAAAAAAGAAATCATGAGCCCTACGCTCTCAAAAAAAACCTGGAAAAACTTGTATGAGCTGATGCAAAGTGAGATGTACTGTGTACAAAGTCACCACAATACCATAACACTATGAATGACCTAGCTATTCTCAGCAACCCAACCATCCAAGATAACTCTGAATGACTTATAATGAAAAATGTTATCTATCCCCAGAGAAAGAACTGATGGTGTCTAAATACAGACTGAAGCATCTTTTTTTTTTTTTACTTTTTGTAGTTTTCTTGCGTCTTTTTTTTTTTTGTCTATGCTTTCTTTCACAACATGACTACTATGGATATGTTTTACATGACTACAAAGGTATAACCTATATCGAATTGCTTCCCTTCTCAATTAGGGGGATGGGGAGGGAGGAAGGAAGAAAATTTGGAACTCAACTTTTTAAAAACGAATGTTGAAAAATTGTTTTTACATGTAACTGGTGGAAAATTTAAAAAAAAAATAAGAAAAAAGAAAAGAAAATTGCCTGAAAAAGAAAACCTAGTGGATATATGGCTTTGATTCCCTGTAACAGCGTCACCCAGGTGAGTATGGGAAAGTGTGCGAGTGAGACTGTCCCAATGTGAGAGATTGTTGCATCCCCCGTCTGTCCCTGCGCAAGTACATGTGACTGTGGGCAGGTGGTTGCACGTGCTCAGATGAGAGAGATTGCTAGGCCCTATCAGAGAGCTTGTGGGAGGTGGGAGGGGCTCGGAGGAGGCAAGGAAAGATAGCCCAGCCTAGCACAGCTCCTCCCTGCACATTGCAGACAGCCTTTGTCTCTTTCCCTCCTTTTCTCTCTCTGTTCTCTGGACATGTCCCTGTGAAAGACCGGTTTCTGGTTCCCAGACAAGGGCTCCCAGTTCCTACTGCGGGAAGGGCTTCTAGCTTTTGTTCCCTCTTGTTTCCAAGCCTTGACCAGTAAGTGAAGGAAGGAAGGAGGAAGGGAAGGATAGAAGGAGGCTGGAGCGTTACAGCCATTGTGTACCCAAGGGCTTTTCACCTCTTCTGGCCCCTAGAGGGATGCATCCCTGAGCCAGGGCCAGGGTGGCTGTTGGACAGTTCTCTCGCTGAGCCTCCCTGTTTCAGAGTAAATATGCGGGCTTGGGAAGGGGAAAGAGGATGGGTGGAGAGATGGAAGAGGATCTGTTTTGGGGGTATGGACAGGTGAGTGCTCTATCCCCTCTCACATGCCTGCTATGGAGAGGAGGCACAGAAGCCCGAGAGGTCTACATCCATTGGCGACCTCTGTCTGGGCTGGCAGCTGAACGCGGGTCCTGAGTACATTCCTGAGGCAGGAGCCATAAAAAAGCTTCTGAGACTCTCTTTGGTTCCCTGTACCTTCCCTTTCTTGGGGTTTGTCCAAGGTGGTCGTGGGGTACCGTGTGTGAGTGGGTGTAAGCACTTTGAGGAGTAGCTCGGGGCTGAGGGCTAGCATGTAGGAAAAACAAACTTCCAGTAACTACCTATGGCCACCGCTCTACCCCCCCAACCTTCACTGTGTCATCCTCCCTCTAGGCATTACTGCCCTTTGGTGCCTGAACTTGGTAGTATAGCGAGTTTCAATTTGAAGAGACCTGAATGGTCAAGTAGTCCCACCTTTGCTTTGTTAGTCGAGGAAAAAGAAGAACTAGAGATTGGAAACCAGGTCTTGGGCCTTCCAGATGCATTCCCTTGCTACAGAGAGCCAGTGAAAACATGATTGCTCTCTATGAGTAATATGAGATCTGGTCTAAAACTGAATACCTACTTCAGGGTAATAATAATCATAGCTAATGTTGATGAAATGTTTGCTATGTGCCAGGCACTGTGCTAAGCATGTTATAATTATTATCTCACTTGATCCTCACAACAAACCTGGGAAGTAGGTGCTATTATCTTCATTTTACAGATAAAGAATGGAGGTTATGTTATAGTCAGGAAAAGAACTCATTATCAATTATAGGTCACTTTTCTCACTATGGCCAATGGAGGCAAGGAATGCAAGTCTTATCCCATTTGGGCAAAAAACTTTAAAAAGAAAAATAACCTGCCTATCCACTTGCAATTAGGAAGTTACTGAATCTTGCCCACTTCCAAGTTACAGTTGAGAAAACTGAGGCCCAGAAAAGGGAATGATTTACCCAAATTCACAGAGCTAATAAGTGAAAGAGTCACAACTTGAATCCAATACTTGAGACTCCATATCCAGTGTATTTATTCCCTAGTACATGGCACATATCTCTCCAATTTTCACTCATCTCTAAGGATGATTTCATTATCTAGGCACTGCTTCCAAAAATTTTGTACCAGAATGGCCATTGCATTGGAATAGGGTGAGAGAGGACACTCCCACCTCTAATGAAGATCAGAACTTGCTTTTACAAAGGCTTCCTACAGCAAATGTTAGAGTTAGACTTGAAAGGAGATTTCTGCAAACCGGTTCTGTTAGTGAAGGCACTTCTAGATGATAGGTTTTGGAGAGGGAGTAATGACTGGCAACTATAGAAGGTGCCTTTGGATAGACAGATGCCATTATTCAGATGCTCTCACCAGGGATATTATGTGGAATGTTCATGCAGGAAGTAAACATAGTCCCAATCATAAAGATGACAATGATGGTGGTGATGGTAATGATATGATTATGTCAGTATCTGGTTATTTTTTCACTTTCTTTGACATCACATTGCCCATACCAGCCAGTGAGGTAAGAGCCATTATTCTACATATTTAATGAAGTAGTTATCTGAGGGTTAGTCTGTTAAAACTGAATGAGCCAGGGTGCCAGAGTTTGGTTATAACTAAATTGAGATTTGAAGCCAAGATTTCTGGTTCCCAAGTAAAGGTCTTTAAATCCCCATGTGTAGTGTGATTTCAATGGGAACTAAAAAATAACAGTACATTGACACACATCATCACCATCACCACCATCATTGTTATCTCTATGATTGGAACAATACTAATTTTGGGTGTGAACACTTCAGAAAAGATCCCTCAGGAGAGCAACTGAACAATTTCATCTGTCTATCCAGAGGCACCTTCTCTAGTTGCCAATAATGATTCCCTTTCCAAAATCCATCCTCCAGAAGTCTCCTTCACCAATAGAAATGGTTTGTACCAATATTCTTTCAAGTCTAACAGTTGTCACGTGAAATTGGTCCACAAGAGGGAGCCTGTATCTTTGGAAAAGATTCTTTTGGCAAAACAGTTTTAGGAATGAGAAATGAAGAACTTTTTTGAACATTCAGGGATCCTGAGGCCAAGAGATCCAAGACCTGACCACCTGTAACATCCTGGAAACTGACCCTGCCTTACTCTATCTTTTAGTCCTTGCATTCCAGCTGGCTGCTGCCATAGTTTAACAGAACACTTGTGAGACTTGAAGAGATAGTGTTTACAAATCAGAATGCAATATATTTGTAACCAAGATGACATAATAAAAGTCCTATGCCTTGAGTTTGAGGACCACTTTAACTTTTGCAGCGCTGAAGTCCCATCTATCATTTTGACCTTTCAAAAAAACATAGGACTGGAGCAGCTAGATGGTGCAGTGGTTAGAGCACCAGCCCTGGATTCAGGAGTACCTGAGTTCAAATCCAGCCTCAGACACATAACACTTACTAGATGTGTGACCCTGGGCAAGTCACTTAACCCCTTTGCCTAACCAAAAATTTTTTTTTTCATTGAGGTTTTCTGTTTTTTACATCATCATGGTATCCCATGTATCCCTCCATTTCTCCTTCCTTGAAATCCATCCCACATGACAGACAGTAGTTTTGTTTTTAGGGGAAAAAAGTGAGCACAACTGATTGATAAATTCAGGAAAAGGTGTGCAATGTGTAACTCCTGTGGTCTTCTCACCTCTGGGATTGTGTAGGTTGGTGGTGTCTTCTCATGTTTTCTTTTAAATCCTACTTGTTCTTTAACATTTTTTCCATGTATTTTTAAGGTTTTAAATTTCTCATTCTTTCCATTTAAATTGTTGCACTTACTATGTATATCTACTGTTGTCTTGACTCTGCCTACTTCACTTTACCTCAGTTCACAAAGAGCTTTCCATACTTCCCTCTACTCACCACTCCTATCATGTCTTATAGCACAGTGGTAGTACTCCATTACATTACCGATCCATGCCTTGTTTAGCCATTCCCCAGTCGATGAGCCAGTCACTTTGTTTCCAATTCATAGCTGTCACAAAAAGTGCTGTTATAAATATTTCGAAGTATATAGGGACCTTTTTCTTATTGATGGCTTCCTAGGGATGTAAGCCCAGTAATGTAGTCTTTCTTTTAAAGGCTATTGACATTTTTGTTACTTTCTTTACTAAGTTCTGAATTACTTTCCAAAATGGTTGTGCCATTTCACAGCTCCACCAACAATATATTAGTGTGCCTATCTTCCCTCACCCCCATAACAATGACTGTTGCTAATTGTCCTTTTTGCCAATTGGAAGAGAATAACAGAGATCCTTATGGTTGTTTTGATTTGCTTTTCTCATCATTAGTGATTTGGAGCATTTTTTCATGTGGTGATGAATACTTTCAAGTTCTTTTGAGAATGGTTTGTTCTTATTCTTTCACCATTCATCAATAGTAGAATGACATATATGCATATATATGTATGTGTGTTTATGCATACACACACATAAAAAAACTTGTTTGCCTACTTTGTATATTCAATCAGAGGAATTTGATATAAAGATTTTTTTCCCATTCAACCACTTCCCTTCTTATCCTAGATGCATTAATGTTGTTTGTGCAGAAGTTTTTCAGTATTAAGTAATTAAAGTAAGGAATTTTATACTTTGTGCTTGCCTCTAACACTTATTTGGTCAAGAATACACCTCTTACCCATGTCTGTGAAAAGTACATGATCAATTCCTCTTCTGATTTTTTGAATCATATGATGTTTAATATTAAGTTCATATGTCCACTTAGACTATACCAGGCTGGTGAAAGATTAATTCCTGCGAAACTAGCTTCCAGTTTTCCCAGTAGTTTCTTTTAAATAGGGATTTTTTCCCTCTAGGTTATTTATGCTTTCCACTTTATCAAACACTATATAATTGAGTTCTCTTTTTTTCTGAATCTCCCTTTTCTAGTCTATTCCATTTGTCTATTTCTCTGTTTTTTAAACCAATACAAAATACTTTTGATGACTGCTGCTTTAAAATATAACTTGTGCTCTGGAAGGGCTATCCCTCTTCATCAATACTTGTTTTGATCATTTCTCTTGATATTCTAGATCTGTTTTTCTAACTGAATTTTGTTATTGTTATATATAGTATACTCTTGGTAATTTGGTAAGTATAACATTAAATGTATAAATTAATTTTCTTAGTATTGTTATTTTAATGATATTGGCATGGTTTAGCCATGCACACTGAATATTCTTCCAGCTATTTATGCTATTCTTTAATTCTTTTTATTAAGTATATAAATATAATATATAATATATATTTCCCAGTTACAAGCAAAATATTAAAATTAATTTTAAAATATTGAGTTCTAAATTCTCTTCCTCCCTGGCCTCCCCTACCCCTTGAGAAGGCAAGCTATTATAGGATATTGATTATACATGTGAAATAATGCAAAATGTTTTCATATTAACCATGTTGCCAAAGAAAACACACATAAAATAGAAGAAAATTAAATGAAGATAAAAAAGAATGCTTCAATCAGAGTTCATTTGTTCTCTTTCTGGAGATGGATAGAATCATGGGTCCTTTGAAATTGTCTTGGAACACCATCTTGATCAGAGTAGCTAAGTCTTTTGCAGTTGATCATTGTTACAATATTGTTGCTGTATACATTTTTCTCCTAGCTCTGCTCACTTCACTTTGTATCAGTTCATATATGTCTTCCCAGGTTTTTCTGAAACCATTCTGTTCATCATTTCATAGAGCATGCTAGTATTCCATCATAATCATATGCCCCAACTTATTCAGTCATTCGACATTTGATGGACATTCTCTCAATTTCTAGTTCATTGACACCACAAGAAGAGCTGCTATAGATATTTTTGTACAAATTTTCTATAAATATTTTTGTACAAATTTTTGTTTTGTTCCCTTTTTTACTTATCTTTTTGGGATCCTGACCTACTAATGACATTGTTGGGTCAAAAGGTATGGACAGTTTTTAGCCCTTCAAGTGTAGTTCCAAATGGCTCTCCAAAATGGTGGGATTAATTCACAACTCTCCCAAGAGTGCATTAGTTTCCCAATTTTTCCACATCCCCTCCAGCATTTGTCATTTTTCTTTAGAGTTGGTTTCATTTGCATTTCTCACATCAGTAGCAATTTAGATAATTTTCATTTGATTATTGATAGCTTTGATTTCTTCTTCTGAAAACTGCCCGTTCATGTTCTTTGACCTTTCATCAATTGGGAAATGACTTGCATTTTTATAAGTTGGGCTCTGTTCCTTACCTATTTGAGAAATGACATCTTTATCTGAGAAACTTGCTGTCAATTTTTTCCCCATCTACATGTTTTCTTTCTAATTTTGACTGCATTAGATTTTTTGTGCAAAACCTTTTTAATTTTGTGTAATTAATGCAATCTATTTCACTTCTTATGATCCTCTCTATCTCTTGTTTGGTCACAAACTCTTCCCTTATCCATTGATCTGACAATTAACATTTTTCCTTACTCTCCTGATTTACTAATGATATAAACATTTATGTCAAAATCACATATCCATTTGGACCTTATCTTGGTATACAATGTGACCTGTTGATCTGTGCTTAGTTCTGTCAAACTGTTTTCCAGTTTTCCTAGCAATTTTTGTCAAATGGTGAGTTATTACTGCTAAAGCTTGGATCTTTTTGTTGATCAAACTCTATATTACTATAGTAATTTGCTGCTGTGTATTGTGTACCTAATCTGATCCACTGATCTACCCCCACTATATCTTAGCCAGTACCAGATTGTTTTCATGATCACTGCTTTGCATTATAATTTGGAATCTAGTACTGGTTTACTGCATTCCTCTACATTTTTTTTCATTGATTCCCTTCATATCCTTTACCTTATGTTCTTCCCAGATGAATTTGGTCATTCATTTTTTCTAGTTCTATAAAATAATGCTTTTGTAGCTTGATTAGTATGGCAATAATAAGTAAATTAAGTGAGGTAGAATTGTAATTTTTATTGGCTCAGCCTACCAATGAACAATTCATATTTCTCCAGTTGTTTAGATGTGTCTTTTTTTGTGTGAAGAGTGTTTTGTCATTGTTTTTATGTAGCTCATGCATTGGTCCTGGTAGAGAGACTCTCAATTATTTTATATTGTTTGCAGTTATTTTAAATGGAATTGCTCTTTATATCTCATCCTTATGGGTTTTGTTGGTAGTATATAGAAATACTGATAGCTTATATGGGCTTGTTTTGTATTTTGCAACTTTGCTAAAGTTGTTAATTATTTCCATTAGTTTTTTTTTTAATTTGATTCTCTGGGGTGCTCTAAGTTTTCCATAATATCATCTGCAAAAAGTGGTATTTTGTCTCCTCATTGTCTTTTTTACTCTTCTAGTTTCTTTTTTTTTGTCTTCTTGCTATAGCTAGGATTTCTAGTAGAATACTGATTAATTGTGGTGATAATGGATATCCTGGCTTCATGCCTGATCTAATTCAGCAGGCTTCAAGTTTATTTTCATTATAGGTAATGCATGCTCTTGTTTTTAAAAAGATATTACTTATCATTTTAAGAAGGGTTCTGTCTATACCTATGCTTTCTAACGTTTTATTAGGAATGGATGTTGTATTTTGTCAAAAAGCTTTTTTGTACATCTACTGATAGAATCATGTAATTCTTATTGTTTTTGTTATTGATATGGTTAATTATCCTTACAGTTTTGCTAATGTTGAAACAACTCTGCATTCTCCCTGTAAATCCCACTGGTCATATTTTATGGTCTTTCTGATGTATTGTTGAAATCTCCTTACTAGGATTTTATTTGAAAATTTTCATTGCAATTAATTAAGGAAATTGGTCTATTATTTTCTTTCTTAGTTTT
The DNA here is from genome assembly GCF_900497805.2 of Vombatus ursinus. Classification (NCBI taxonomy): domain Eukaryota; kingdom Metazoa; phylum Chordata; class Mammalia; order Diprotodontia; family Vombatidae; genus Vombatus; species Vombatus ursinus. The sequence continues at coordinate 160,478 of NW_020954222.1, forward strand.
TGTTTGCCCTTGTTTGGATATCAAAACCATATTTTTGCTATAGAATGATTTGACTCAGACTCTTTTATCTATTTTTTAAAATAGCTTATATAGTATTGGGATGATTTTTTTCCTTAATGTTTGGTAGAATTCATTTATAAATACATCTGTTCCTTAAGAATTTTTCTTAGGGAACTCATTTATGCTTTTTTCAATTTTTTTTGAGATGGGGTTGTTTAAGTATTCTACATCTTCTTCTGTTAACATGTACAGTTTATATTTTCATAAATATTCATCCATTTCACTCACATTTTCAGTTTACCTGACATATGACTGTGCAAAATGCCTACTAGTAATTGCATTAAGTTAATCTTCATTAGTTTTGCATTCACCCTTTTCATTTGTAAGACTGGTAATTAGATTTTCTTCATTCTTTATTTTAATTAAATAAACAATGGTTTATCTATTTCACAGTTTATTTTTCATAAAATGAACTTCTAGTTTTATTTTTCAGTTCATTTTTTTAAATATCAACTTTATTATTCTCAAGTTTTATTTTCAGGATTTCCATTTTGATATTTGGAGATTTTTAATTCCTTCTTTTTCTAAATTAAAAAAAAATGCATACAAAAATCCTGAATCTGCTTTTTCTCTGTTATATTAATGTAAGCATTTAGGGACAGAAAATTTCCCTAAGTACTGCTTTGGTTGCATTCCACTATTTTTAGTATGTTGTCTCCTTGATGGCATTCTCTTTAACGAATGTATTAATTGTTTTCTATGATTTGTTCTTTGACTCACTCATTCTTTAGCATTAGATTATTCAGTTTTCAGTTAGTGCTGATAATTTCAGTTATCTCACTTTGCTTATGTTTGGGTATGGCAGAGAAAATATTATAACTGGGTACAGAAAGTGGCATATGGTATTTGGTGGTATTTTCTGTTCCTTGGTGGTAGAGGGACACCTAATAATCTTTAGGCCACACATCTAATACCCACCAGATTTTCTTTTTTTCTCCATTGTCCCTCTCAAGCCACCCTCTCCTCTCAATGTTAGTCCCAGGTATATGCTCTGATTCCCCAAGGTCCCTAAATTACCCCATCCCTACATTTGCCTGTTTCTCTTGCTCTTTATTCTTTTGCAAACAGACACATGCATTGTATTTTATTGCAATCCCTGACTCTTATGCTATTATGTGCACAGCACCCAGGCTATTTCCTCAAGTCAGTCATTGGCATCCCAGCCTTGAGGAACATCCTAAATCCAGCTCTACTGCCCCTCTCCTGAAACAACTGCTGCCCCTAGAAGTTCCTGCACAGGGCTGAAGATTCAGAGGAAATCTTATTCCTTCAATTTCTCACCAAATATTGTTCCCCTCACAACAAACTTGAGCTAGGTCACAAGAACTCAGCTGCAAAGTGCCGATCTGGCTTGGGGTTCTCATCCTGCTTTTGTCCAGCTGGCTGAAAATATTACCCTCTTGTGGAGCCCTCCATGTCCTTCTAGGGAAGGCAGTCAGGGCCTCTCTACAGGTACAGGTGTCTCTGGTGCAACTCCTTAACTGAGGTGGGAAGAAGGGAATGACAAACGGACTAATCTTACTGTACATTATGTGGGGTCCCTTCTAGTACATCAAATAATGTCATCATCCCCACTTTAAAAATTAGGCTCTGCCATTTTCTCATATTCACATCTTGTCCCATTCTGCTGTTATTACAGGAATTTGCATTGCATACACACTAGCTTGAGATAGGAATGATGAAAAAAAGGGGGAAAACTTCCAGTTCTGGGGTGATCCTACCTAGGAGGATGACAATGTGTTCAATTTCTAAATGAAATAAAATGAAATGCCATATGTAAAGCTCTTTCTACCACTCTCATTATTGAATTGGGGTAAAAGCTCTTGAATATGTATTATCTAAAGCATGCAAGGGCCAGTGTGCTTGGAGGTGCATGTGTGTGATTTTGCTAGACCCAATCATAGGGTTCTCACAGTGAGGCCTTTGATATTGATTACTTTACTATTGCTTTCCTTAGACCTGTGCCTCCCTTAATGCTGAGCAGTCCAGATTCCCTTTTCCAGATCTTGTTCCCATTTCAGCAGGGCTGGTGTCTGTTGCATCTCTGTGATCTTTCCCAGGTGTATGCATGGAGACAAACTGTAAGGCATTTGAAAGGGTAAATTCCACAGGGTGGAATATGAGGTGTCATTCTCATCAATCTCTGCCTCTGGCAAGAAGCCCCAGTCCTGCTACAAGGGTGCAGTATTACAATGGAGATACCCTTGCATACACTTGCATGTTTACTCTGTGTGTATTCTGGCCTTTGGGTATCCATAGTGATAGCAGTAACTTAACCCCTAACTTAAGAAATGTTTTATTGATGCCCTTTAAGGAAACCAAATAAGTCCCTTCTTAATGGAGTGGATATCCCCAGTAGAAAGCTTATGAGGCAATAAAATGCAGAGATAGCTCCTAGTAAAAGACCTTCAGTAAGTCCTTGTTTTTTGTGAAAATCCATTCTCTCTGTTCCTAAAGCAAGTTTGCTTAAGTGAAACAAAAGTCTCAGGTGTTTCTTGAGCATGCTTAGAGATCTTTTTGATTGGGAAACCTACCCTGGCTGGAACTCCATACTGCACTTGTTTTATATGGCCTGAAGCACAGTACCCATATACCACCTTAGCTGCGGCCATGCCTGTAACTCTCTGGGTCATCCACCCAACCCCTAGTACCTTCTGCCTGCCAAATTAGGGGGAGAGTTTCATACTTCTGAGTTCTCTTCCCAGAGACTGGCCTTCATAAAGTAGCCATCTTCTTAGAGCCTAGCATAGAAAGGCCCTCTCTGATTTTCAATAAAATGGACAAGAACAGACTTGGAAAGTATCCTAACAAAAATCTAAATAATAATGAAACAAAATGATCCATACTTCTTCGATAAAAAGGAAGGAGAGGATTGACAGTTCTTCTTATAGCCCATATTAAACAAGTTAGCAATAGTAAAAGTAAGTTAAAAAAAAACAGTAAACAGATACCTCTGGAAGTGTCCAGTGTATCTGAAAGTAGTGAATCTCTGGAGGAATCCTATAAAATAGCAAAGATCCAAGGGTGGATTCCAAATGCACTCCATAGGTGACATTCCACATGAATTCACCTAACAATGTGTCTACTGAACACATCTTTGTCATTTAGGTTGATTTATAGAAATAGAGGGGGTTTCTGTTAGCAATTCTACATTGTCACCAGAAATTATGGGAAGAGTGAGCTTAAGGAGTCCAGACTTTGCAATCAGCATAGATTATGGAAGGAAATGGTAAAAACTGAGCAACACTTCACTGCAGATTGTAAAACATTAATATCTAATGAATGCTTAGCAAGACATGAACTGGAAGCTGGAATTATCCATCAGAAGCTCACTATCTTTCAAAAGTAAACAGATGACAAATGTTCATATTACAAATGGAGACCTCGGGATAACCTTGAGAATTCAAAAAATTAATTGGAACTGCAACATTGTCATGGAACAAAATTATTGCCCCCATCTCCTAGTCATAACAAAGATCCATAAAAATTAAAGAAAAATGTTTTTAATAGCATACCAAGTGTTCATAATCTCTAAGCTGGATGGATGAAAGGCTTTCAATTTATAGAGACCTTGGGGAAAAACTGAAAACCATGTGGGAACAGCATGAGTTCCATTTGATCCCCACAGCCCTGTCTCTTAGAATTGTCCTATAGATGTATTCATGGAGCCTGTAGCAGATGAGTTAACATCCCAATATTTTTATTGAGTTACAAAAGACAGTAATTCTGAGCAATGATCTTCAAACCATTAAATCAATCAATAGAATCAATAACATGATATGTAAATGTCATCAAAAAGATGAGCAGAGATGAATAATAATGACAATGATAATAATAGTAATAATAAACACTTCAATCGTGCTTTATGGTTTGAAAAGTACTTTGCAAATATCTCATTTGAACCTTACAACCACATTGTAATTTACCTACCATAGGTATTATTATCACTTCCATTTTGCAGATGTGAAAATTGGGCTTTAGAAAGATTAAGTGGTTTGCCAAAATCACACAATGAGTAAGACAGAACTTCAGCCTAGGTCTTGTGACCCCAATTCCAGTAGTCTATTCACTATGCCAGTTCACTACTGGTAGGGCAGCTGGGGTTGGATAGAATAAAACCCTAAATCTGAAATAGTTTTAGAAATAAATTTATGAAGTCACTTGGTAAAAGAGACTGAGCCAGAATGGAGGGGGTGTCTCCCCCTTGTCCAGGCTCTCGAAGGATTGTATCATAGGGGATTTAGACCAGGGTGACCACACATAAACAACGGGGTCAGAGGTAGATGCATGCGTGCCTGGGTACCCCCCCCCCCCCTCCCCGTTCCTCCTCGCCCCATCCTGATCTTTGTTTTCTCATGCTTGGAGAAAGGAGGCTGAGACCCGCCTCTTCGCCAGACCACCCCTTCACTCCTCTTCTCTGGGGGTTGTGAGGAATCCAAGTCCCATTGAAGGGTTGGTGCTTTGTAGATGCTACTGCTGCTGCAGCTATTGTGCTCTTCCCTTTTGTGGAGTCCAAGAAGCCCCTCCTTGCCCTCCTCCTCCCATGTTCCCCATTCCCATGTACAGCGGCCGACCCTCAATAATCCCAAAAGCTGAGCTCAGCTGCTGCCCCCCCCCACCTCCTGCCCCAGTAGCCTGCCCTCAGGAACCGGGGACGCTGGTCAGCCCCTAGGCCACCTTCAAGTGGAAGATGCACTGCTCTGGGAGGAGAGTAGACCCGCTCTGTGGTGACGTCCCTATGCCTGCCCCCTCCCACCCTCCCTACTGTCCTCTTTGGCTCAGGTAGAGGCAGAGGAGGAAGACAATGAGTAAGAGGACTTGGAGGAGGAGGAAGAAGAGGAGGGAGGAGGTGGTGGTTGTGGAGGGGTGATTTCCCTGTTCACTTGATTCTGGGGAGAGGAACTGGAGCAGCTCGTGTTCTGTCTGCTTCTCACCAACCCCTCCCCCTCTTCTCCCCTCCCATCCCTTACCCTCATCCTCCAGACTGATAGATCCTGGTGGCCCTGATAGTGCGGAAGTGGCTATGTTTGAGGTAAATGACCCGTCCCCTGATCCCTCCCCTGCCCTTCCCTTTCTTCTCTTTATGTTCTTTTCCTTCCTCGCCCCAACCTTTTCATGAAGCCTCCATGTTGGCTTCTCTTGGTGCCAAAAAAGCTGAGTGTAAGGGTGGGTGGAAGATCATTGGAGTATCAATACCTTTGTTTATGCATGTGTTGTGTGTGTATAGGTAGGATCATCTCTGTGTGTGTGTGTGTGTGTGTGTGTGTGTGTGTGTGTGTGTGTGTGTGTTTGGAGTGAATTTGTGTATGCCTGGTCCTTCAGAGTTGCTCCCACCTGGGGCTTCTGGCCTGTCCAGGCCTCTGTCTCGAAGAGTGGAGGCTTGGGGGATCATGTAGTGGGATGGGTTGCTGTGGAGATTGAAATGGACGGGCCGAGAGTAACCAGACACACGCCAAATTAGAAAA